>NC_090931.1:1008402256-1008705287 GCF_040938575.1 Ambystoma mexicanum | reverse complement strand
GTTGTGTTGGGAAGGTTTTATTGTGTTTAACATTTGTGCTCGGGGCTCTTATAAGGGTCGCCCTAAAGGCGGATTACTGATAGCCATCAAACAAACAAATTCACTCTCCAAAACGGGGGAATGGTGTCTAGAACATCATTTTCTTGTTGCTGCATTTAAATTAGAAATAAACAAAGAGTCTCTTTCTGTTCTTTTTATTAACATTTATTGGAATCCCAGTGAACTGACTGATTTACAACTCGGAAAGGAACTTACCAAACTGGGAGTAATAATTGAATCCTGGCATGAGACAAACCAGGGAGGTCAAATTGTTCTGGCTGGTGATATGAATGCTAACTGTCTGTGTGAACAGTTAGTGGGCGATGAAATGATGGCAAATGCAGAGCAGCTTTTGCGGGTAGGTGGCTCTGCTATTTTACGTGGAAGACTGTGGATGCATTTTGCGGAATCCTTGGGGTTAGATCTTCTCAGAGGGAGCCACCATACTTGGAAAGCCAGATGCCTGGAATCTACTCTAGATTATATTTTTGTCTCTCCTGGTATTTTTAGGAGTGTGTATGACTTTGAGGTTATTGACTCTAGCACGAGTGATTGTTTTCTCACCTGTAAAATGGCCTTTAATTTCCTAACTCCAACTAATGAAAAGTATACTCATGGGGTGATGATGAATCAGCAGGGAAACAGAATAAAATGGTGTCACAAAAAAAATAGTGAAGTTTACGTCGACAATGATAAATGATTATTTTTCCATGACTGAGTTACACTGTGATGACTGCTATTCTTCCTTAAACTTTTCTAACTACATTAAAGATACCATTGATAAGCTGGCCCCTCGGTCCGTGATGCGGACTAACGTGAAGATAAAAAATAGACACCCCATGAATATAGTTGTCCATGCATGTAAAACTTTATACAGAAGAGAACTCAGAAAATTAAAAAAGGAAGCTTTACTACCAACTGAATATAATACGAGGAAAAACAAAATCAAGCAAACCTACAAAAATTGGCATATCCAATACAGAGCGTCGCAAATGCAGCACGATGGTGAGTTTATGCTGAAAGCTCTGCATGGGCATGGCTGTATACATTTTTGGCACCTGATAAATGAAATTGAAAAACCTCAACAGGATATGGCGGTGAATGTGATTAATGAGGATGTATGGCAGGACACTTTTCGAAGTTATATACTGTTAATAAGGTAAAACGTACATTGATAATTGCTGAAAGCCAGTCTTGGTCTTTGAATTTCTCAACTTATGATGTTACAGAAATGATCAAGAAATCTAAAAACTCAGTGTCAACGGGACCGAACAATTTGTCTAATAAACTGTTAAAAATGGACCCGGTAATTTGGGGAAAAATTCTGTACAAGCTGTATATCAACATCTTAGAGACCAAGGTTATACCACTTTCATGGAAGGTTTCCATAGTTATTCCGGTTTTCAAGAAGGGTGCACGTATGTGTCCTACCAGCTACAGGCCGATAGCGATTTCTGACCCAGAGTCAAAAATATTCTGCTCTTTGGTCTTAAAGGAACTGCAAGAATGGATTACAGAAAAATCCATTCTTGATCTAAAACAAATAGGTTTCAAAAAACATATTGGAACAGACTGTGGAGGTCTAGTGCTGAAAACTTTAATAGCCAATTCCATGAAGAAGGGGATGAGACCCCTGTTTGTGGCCTCGATGGACCTTAGTTCAGTCTTTGATCTCGTTGATAGGCAACTCCTCTGGCTAAAGCTACAAGAACTTGAAATTCCTGTCCATTTACTCCAGATTATCATTGCTTTGTATACTGACACTAGTCTGAAGGTTCGCTTGACGTCAGAGGGCTTACTCTCCAAGGTTATTAGTATTCCGAACGGCTTAAGACATGGTTGTATGCTGGCCCCTACGGTCTTTAATTTGTATGTAAGCGGTGCCCAAAATGCACTTGGTGGTAAAGGTTTGGTATGTCCTAAATTGAATAACGTGTGCATTGACTGGATGGCTTATGCTGATGATTTTCTTCTTCTGGACAAAACTAAATTTGGTCTGTAAAGGCTACTTCGAGCATTTTAAATATTTATAGATGATCTCAAGCTGAAAATAAACCCTGCAAAAACAGTTATTGTTCGGTTTGGCAAAAATAACAAAAAGGAGAATGCTCTCACATGGTCTTGCCAGGATTAAGGCACAACCCTCATTTAAGTACTTGGGTTTTCATTTTTCTGGTCAGGATTCCTCCAGCCTGATAAAAAGTCGCTTGAGCCTGAAATTAGACATAGCCATTAGACAGCTGAGGGTTATTGACAACAAATTTGGAAAATTTCCGATGGTTCAGTTGAGGGAATTCTACATTAAAAAGGTCATACCACGTTTAACTTATGGAATTGAACTATTTACTAATTAACTACATACATATCTGACCACTATTGAAGGAAAAATCTGGAGAGCTGTGTTATGGTTTCTGCCTAAATGCATACCTCTAGCTTTAATAATATACAAACTCGGTCTGCACTCACTTTCTTCTTATGCGGTTTGGAAGAGACTATGCCCCTGGAAAAAATGTAAAACTAGTAAGGACAAAACATTGCATAAATGTGCTTATTGTGAATCATTGAATCCTTTCATGAATGCACTAAAAGTTGAAAGTGAGACCTGTCTGAAAGAGCTAGGTTTATCTATGATCTCACTATGCAACAAGCCGGGAAAAGTGAAGTTCAGTATAATGGGCTTCAATTGGCAAACAACGAAAACCACAATTCTAGATTAAAAATTGTACAAATCTGCCTGTTCTACCTGGAAATGGCAAGCTGATATGGAAGGTTATCTGATTAAATACCCGAGCAAGAGGTTGCGTAGTGACTTCATGCGCTTCCGCTTTAATGTCTTATCTACTAAACAAGTTCAATGCATTAGAAATCGTACAATTGAAGGTGATCCATGGTGCAGGTACTGCAAGACTGTTGATGTTGTTGAAACTCTCCAGCACATTTTATTGGTTTGCCCCTGTTTAAAGACTGAGAGGATAAAGTACTTCTCAAAATGTGTAGTTTCTATATATGAAGTGCAAAGAGACTTCATATGGTACAGAATGCTGCACGATAATTGCATAAGTTTAAAAATATCTGTGACAACTTTTTTGAAAAATGTTTGTGACTTGAGTTAACCTGGGTAAAATATTTTACTAGTCTTGATTTACGCAGATCTGGATCTGAGGAAAATGTGCTCATCTGTGTTTTTCTTTTATTCTGAAAACGTAATGTAAGTTCACTATGATATGGAAATTTTGATACAAAAAGGATTAATTTATATTCAAAGTTTGATACTTTTATGCATTTCTTTTAAACTTTTTTCTATACAATCAATGTTTGATACATTTTGTGATAATGTATATTGTATTTTGTGATATTGTAAAGGTTTATAAATAAACCAAAGCAATAAATAATAAAATAAAAAAATAGAAAATGACCCCCATGATGTTTCAGAATTCAAATGAATACAGATTGATATCTTCCAAATGCACGCTTCACATGCTATTACTGACTGTTCACTATCAAGTCTTTTGCTATTGTTAGGTAGAGAGGAGTCAAAACTGCATACATGGTTTTGTGCAGTCCAGGATTAGTGAGGCAGTATGCAGCAGGTTTAATCTACACATGTACGAGTTTTACAAAGGACTGCTACCGACTGAATGCGAGATCAGTGGCTAGTTTAATTCTAAATGCCTTTTGTTGTTCATATAATCTGAAATGTGTCAGAGTTTGTAGCTGCACTCCTTTTACAGATATTCAACTGAAAGCACAACGTGAAGGCTTTGGACAAGTTGATTTAAAAACACCATGAACATGTCCCATACAGCACGAATGTTGCAACAGTGATTTAGAATGTGGTTTAATGGTATTGGAATGCAAGCAATGGTGAAAACAAGAACATGCAATATCAGATTTAGAGGAAATACACCTTTTACTTTTTAAAATATTTATTGATTGTACAACGTGTTAGATCGTTGTGTAAATTATGTTTACATTAAGTTTCAAAGAAATAATCCTAAAACTTTTCAGTCAATTCTTTGAATGTTGTTAAAGCAAAGTTTAAGTATTACCTATTAGCTTTGATAAATGAAGAATAAGAAAAACATAACAAGGAAGGTGTAAGAGGAGAGACCAAGATGGACAACAAGGTACATACAAGTGATACTGACAGATCTTCTGTGTCAAAATTGAGAGACAGAATAAGTGACGTTTTATTATTTATTTAATGTGCTTAGTTGAAAATAGAACTGTTCAGATATGCTTAACAAAATTCATACATTTAATGTGTTTACAACATATTCAAAACATTTAAAAAAATGTACACAATCTATATATACTATTCTAAGTGTACTTCATTTGATCTATATCAAATAATCAATACATGAGACATACAGGTACTGCAAATACTAGACACCATTAAATTACACCAACATAATATACAATATTCAAAACATAATAATTCCTGCAATAAAGTGCATCAGGATTCTTTAAAATGCAAATAGTATAATTGGAGGATAAAACATGTCTATTATCATTTCATGTTATGAATAGTGCCCAGTTTGATATGATAGCAAGCGGACCACAGAGACATACAATTCCCAATGTCATCAATGAATGTCCTCAGACCACACCCTTCAGTCTAAGCTCCACATATGGCCATTATAAAGTGCAATATTGAAAGCTATAGAAGTGCAATGCATACATCTCTCCCAGAATGTATCTTCACTGATCTGGCATAGACACATTTCTTATAATGTATCTCGTACAAAATGGCTAGTACCAGCACAGATAGTTGATACATGGTGATTAGTCTGTGCAGAACCTTTCTTTCTACATAATCAACAGTATATATCAACTCTATCGAGCCCCATTCTAACACCAATATGTGATAGCATATCCAGTGTAGGCTGCAGGATAAACCATCTCAACATATGAGAAGAATTGACTATCAAATAATATATGGGGGCATTACATATACATGTATGCCTAGCATGACCAACATTAGATTTTAATTTGTCAAAGGGTATAGAGCTCAAATTCCAGTCATATAATACCCTCTTATATCTGAACTCGGGCTGCAATTCATTATAAGTTAATAACCAGTCAGGATTCCAATCAATGCCAACAAAGACAGACAGATTTATCTTTTTGTACTGATCCAACATATGTGCTTTAGGTCACCTAATAGTAGCACCAAGAAGGTTTAGCGATGGGCAGATTGGATTTTTAATAGCTTTAATAAATAACTTCCCTCTTCTTAGTTTCAACATTCCACATCAGCCCCAACTGAATCCTCATAGCCTCTGTCGGCATACACTGTGCTAAACCCAGTATATATATTAAATTGCTAATCCCATAGGATTGATGTGATGTCATCTTTGATGTCCTGGGTGTTAGTCTTAGCAGTGCATGGTGGTGGTGCGAGTTATGGTTGCTTAGCTTACCATAACTGGCGAATTTCAGGGGTTTTTCGGTTTTACTTGGAACCATAGCGTCCCTTTAACAAAGTTTCTTTCACTGAATTTCATGGGTTTTTAGTAGCGCAACTTAACCATAACGTCCCTTTAACAAAGTTTTTTTACTGAATATATATATATATATATATATATCTCAAAACCAGAATAAGTAACAGTTTCTGTCATGTAGGCATGTGCAACCAAGATATAAACCCATATTGCCTTGAACAAATGTTATTTTCCTTTTATTCTATTCAGCACTCTTTCCAGGGATAAGTGATAGTATTACAGAAACATTGCAGTGGTGAAAGTGCATTTTGCACTAGTGCAGAAATTGTCCTCAAGCATGCACATATTCGTTGTATGCCTTTTTAAACGAGGGTCATGTTTCCCCAGTCCTAGTTCTTTTCTTTGTTGCAGAAATGTATTGACAGAATATCTGCTTTGTCCCACTGCTAACTGTACTTGCAGCAGTGGAAAGGTTTTGTAATACCACCCCACAGGGTGGCTGACGAGTTGGTTTGGTTAACCAAGTCTCAGGGCCTCATTACACGGAAGGCGGTGACCATGCCGGTAAATTACCGGCACCGCCTTGGCGGTAAGGGGATTTACCGCCCCATTCAAGGTCGGTGGGGCGGTAAATCCCCCTTCCGCCATTGCCCTTCCCCATTCCCATTTCTGCCCCATAGGGCTCCATGGGAATGGGGAAGGCGCTAATTACGGCACCGCAATTTTGCGGTGCCGTAATTAGCTCCGAGGTCCCTTAGCGGGTTGGTTTTTAACGCCTGCAAAAAGCAGGCGTGAAAGCACCAACCCGCTAAGGGACCTCGTAGTACGGCGGTAAGGGTTAACGGTCACCGTTGCCATTAACGGTGACCGTTAACCCTTATCGCCGTCCGTGTAATGAGGCCCTCAGTGTTCAGTTTCCCTTCCGGTTTCCAACTATGATACTCATAACATATGGGCAGCATATGCTCTGCCACACTTGCAAATGTCTTACGCTGCTACATTTATTTCAATATGGCTCGTGACTAATCGATGATGATACTTAATCACAACACTGTGAATTCCCTTTAAAAGCATATTGTACTTTTCAATTTGTTTAACAGGTCATGTCATGCTCTTTTCGTGGATTCCGTCCAGACGACACACTGATTTTCATTAAAAAAAAACTAAAAGAAAAAGACATATCCATAAAATAAATGTTTCAGGCAGCAGAAACGCATATTAAAATATTTCAGATTGCAGTTAATTTGTGTATGCTGTTCATTAAGGTAAGCGTGTGGTATTTTGAACAACAAACATGGTTGTACCTCCAAATGAAGTCAATGCCCAGCAGACACAGGGTGGCCTAAAGACCTGATCGCTGCTTCAGTAGGAACATGATCTCTTTGCAACAGAGGTAATTATTTTGGTGATATCATTGGAAACATGTTCTGCATTCAGCACACACTGCTCTGAGTAGAAGGGCTAGAATTCTCTAAAGATGCTTATCTTAATCCATTTCTAGACTGATTTAAACTATTACCGTAACATCCTCCCTGCCGAGCACCGCATTACACTTTCTGCCGTCTGCTTGGATTACCATTGCAAAGACATTTTGCGTTAAAATAGTAGCAAAATAAAATAAAATGGACATGAGCACACTATCTTGCTTGAATTGAAATGCGCGCACACACACATACGAAACAAGATTACTATCCTCAACAACAACAAAACATCTATCAAAGTTGGGAATGCCAAAATAGGTTTAATATTGTTAAACTCTAAAAATAGCATAACATGTGCAAACCTTAACTCGACCTTTCTGTTTTGAAATGGTGTTAGTTTTTTACAAAAAACTAATTCGTTTTTTGTAAAAAAAATAGTACTTACATACCAAGTTTAGCACTTACATGTTGTTGGGTCACCTGCATGTGGTTGTCCACATTTACAGAATGCAATGGAAAATGGAAGAGTAAAAACAGACACAGTCACCTTTACTCTCCTATTTTTATGCTCCATTCTGTAAAACATTAAATACTGTCTGCAAATGATGCTTTGTCGACAGCTTCTGCAATTGATCCCTATGCAATATGCCTACTTGTATCAGGTGCTAATTTACGGAAGTGTATTTCATAGGTATCTCTGTTTTACCCAGGATGAAAATCTAATGTTAGCCCCATAAAATGAGGCGGAATTGCATGCGGAATGGGAAGTAAGAGGAGTACAGTTATTTCCTCTCCTTACTCCCAGTATGCTTTTTAAACCTTTCTAAAAACGAACTGAGGGGTATAAAAAAGGCATAAACGGCTTTATGACTTTGTTTTTACGCATTATTTTGCCACTACGTGAGATTTAAAACGACCCTTAATGTGTCCAAGCGTTTTTTTTTTTTAATGTATTGGCGATTTATTAAACACCAACTGTGAGAAGTTGCATTGTTGCACCTCCAAAGCAAAAGGTAAGGATTGCAGGACATAAGATCCTGCACAAGCTTGGAAAGATAACAATAACAGGCAAGTTGATGACAAAGGTCACGGGGCGGGGGGGGGGGGCAGTAAGTGCAGAACAATGCTAACACTAGAAAACAATAATAATAAGTGCTGTGCTTGAATGGCAAGAGAGTAGGAGGAGTAAGATAAGTGCACGAATAACAACCTGGGGGTCATTACGACTTTGGAGGCAGCCATGGTGCTATTAGCACCATGGCTGCCTCCAAAGTCGTGTCCAGGTTCTCAGAATGGGGACTTACCGGGTCATTCCAACCTTGGAGAACCCGGTAAGTCCACATTCTGAAAAACATTCCCCATTCCCTTTCGAGCCCCCATTGGTCTCAATGGGAATGGCGAAGGAGCTAATAACGGGCCCGCAAATAGGAGGCCCGTTATTAGCTCCCTGGTCCCTAAGCGGGTCCCGCTAATGGTGGCTGGTAAAACCAGCAAGCCTTAGTGGGACCCGCTAAGGGACCTTGTAATGCGGCGGTAAGGCGTTAACGGCACCGGCATCCTTACCGGTGCCGTTAACCCCTTACCGCCAGCCTCGTAATGAGGCCCCCTATGCAGTATAGCTAGGGAAGGCCGAAGACGTTTAAGGCCGCGGTCCTGGCGTGCCTGTCAGCCCATGTGCGCAATCATGTGTGTCACAGGGGCTGAAAGTTCGAATTTAGAAAAGACCGCTCTGTGTGGTCATGGAGCAGTCTTTCTAAATAGAATTTTTATGAGGGTATTTTAAAAAAAAAAACCTCTTCACTTCGGACCTGAAATTCAGCTGAAGCCACCATAACTTTGTGCCCCACGTTGTGCAGCCTCTGACCACAACAAGGACATCAAAGGTTTAATTCACTAGTTTGACCGATTGACGAAAGTCATCCATGGTGAATATATACACAGGAAAAGGTGTTGTCCACCAAAACACTTTTTTTGGAAATATACCTAGTGGTGAAGGACGCTTATCTCCTTGATATCTTTGTTTAGAACAATTTACAGTGCTGGAAGAATTTGGTGATTGTAGGTGTGGAATAGGGATGGTCCAAAAAAAGTATAAAGAGAGTAGGCTCAGCCCCTGCACACAGCTGTTAGGGGAGGCGGAGCAGGAAGACCAGGGGGCAGATTGCTGGAAGGAGAGGAAGAGCAGCAAAGCTTCCAAGATGGGAGGGATCAACAGCCTCCTAATACTTTTAGTGGATTTTTGAAGCACTGAGCTAGATTCAGACTATTTTGAAATATTGTTTAGCAGAACCTGAATTCTTTTTGATCTTCTTGGGGAAACATCTTTGCTTCTACCCACCCTCTGGCACTTCAGCTCACATCCTAAGAGCAGACACCTTAATCTGGGTTGGCTATATGCTGGCACCAGTAGGTCTAATGGACATTTAACCTTTTTTGAAACATTTTATGCTATTTTTGAAACTATTTGGTGCAAAGACCATGGTGCAAAATTCCCCAAGTAGTAAAAAGCCACCTATCAATTTTTTTCTTGAATTGTGGCATATCCCAGGCACCAAGTCTTCTCCACCCGTCTTCAACTCCCTGCCTTCTACAGTTAGTGAGTATGAAGAGGTCTTTTATATCACATTGAGAGAAAGGTATTTAGGTATTGATTGAAGCAGATGCTTCTATGAGATTGCCCATCATGATTTGGTGAGGCAGGTGCTAGATTGCCTAGCATGATTTGTGAAGTTGCCTATCATGACCTGGTGAGGCAGGTGGTTGGTTTTTAAGGTGACTCGGATTTCTTGGAGATGGTTGATCAGTGTTAGTCTTGATTTGATGTAGAGGAAATGACACTGGTTCATCTTTTCCATTAATGATTGTTTGCATTTTTGAGTGTGTTGTGTATAGTGATGTTAATAATGGCAATGTTTCTTTATTATACATTTCTCATAATTAAAAGATGTATTTTTTACATGAGAGTGTGAGAAGCATTCCTTGAGTGTTCATTACTGAGTGAAAAGTATTTGAATATGAACTTAAGGAATGGTGCATCTATCTAAATGCATTGTGTATTGATGTGTTATAAACAGTACATGTCTATTAATACACATATGAAGGGCTACTGGGTGGTGTGAGCAGTGGACTATTAGTACAAATATATGTGACAATGGTAACCCTCTCCTGTGTTGGCAATTGCGAGCAGCCACCTACTGCAGGGGTTGTTGCCTGCTCTCTGTACTGCTGCACAGTGCAAGATATATGTTTTTCCCTACCCCTACTCTTACCACAGCCCCTGCTGAGGGGGTCATGAACACTCCCCTGGGGGAGGAGGGAATGCTCTGGAGATAGGTGTAAGGAAGGCATGGTATCAAACAGTAAGATGGACACAAGTGATCACAGTCCAAGGGTGTTTATTGGACTTCAATTGGGTTTGAAAAATGCCTATCTAAACCTAAATGTAAAGATGGGAGTAAGCTACGACCATCAAATAATAATAACGCAGTCCTAGTGGTGTCTTGTCAAAATAATAGAGGCCTATACTAATAAACCTATTGCCAATCCTTACTTCTAAATACATACGGCCTCATTACACGGTAGGTGCTAAACCATGGTGCTATTAGCACCATGGTTCATGCCGGTAATTCATGGGGAATTCCGAGGTTGGCGGGGCTGTAATTCCCCATGCCGCCATGGCCCTTCCCCATTCCCATTTTTGCCCCATAGGGCATAATGGGAATGGGGAAGACGCTAATTACGGTACCGCAAATTGCGGTACTGTAATTAGCACCAACGTCCCTTTGCGGGTCCCTACTTTAATGGCTGGTCTACACCAGCCGTTAAGGTCGGGTCCCGCAAAGGGACCTTGTAGTAAGGCGGTAAGGGTTAACGGTCAATGGTAACATTACCGGTAACCGTTAACCCTTAACACATTCCGTGTAATGAGGCTCATATTGTGGGAACAATGTTATGCAAAAAAGAAAATTGTTCAAGAAATGATATGTCAGAATATTCAAGCTGTTGGCCTCCCTTATCCACGTTTTCAGCACAGGACAAGGTGACACACTCGAGCTTAGTGCAGTCTCTGGCTTATCTAGCACAAGGATGCAGTTCAAATCTCGGTATCAGGGCCTTTTATGTCAAAGGGGGTCATTCCGAGATTGGAGGTAGCCATGGTCCTATTAGCACCATGGCTGCCTCCAATACTGGGTCCGGGTCCGGTCTGGCTGAATGGGGACTTACCGGGTCATTCCGACCCTGGAGGACCTGGTAAGTCCCCATTCAGTTAACCATTCCCCATTCCCATTTGAGCCCCCATAGGGGGCCCGTTATTAACGCCTTGGTCCCTTAGCGGGACCCACGGGACGTGTGGTCACAGGTCCTTGCGGTTCCCGCTAAGGGACCTCGGAATTGGGTGGTAAGGGTTTACTGGCACCGGCATCCTTACCGGTGCCCGTTAACCCTTACCGCACAACTTGGAATGGCCCTAAAGTCTCTTTGTCATTCAAAGTCTCTTCAAATAGGGCCTGATGCCACAAACAAACATTCAAAAGTTTCTTTCTCCTTAAAGTTCTCATGTAAAACTTCTTGGGTGATTTTCAATTCACCCCAGACCAGCTCCTCCGGGCTCTGTTAACACAAAGCTTTCAATTGATCTCCCTCTGTCGGGCTCGGACCAAATCCATATTCTTTTCAAAACTATCTTTACTTTATCGCAATCAAACACTTTCGTCTGTGTGTGGGATTTGACTTGACCCGTCGCAGGACCATTTAGATTCACATTATTCAATTGATCTCCCTTCGTCTCTCTCGGATCAACTTTATGTACTTTTAACACTTTTCAGCTGGGTACCTTACAGAGACCTTCGATTGAACACCCACGCCGGACCACTCTGTCAAAGGTATTGCAACTTGCTTTAAAGTTCAATCACTCATCATCAGTTTAACTTCATCTGCATCTCTTCTCTCACATGTTTTAACAATGTTCGTTCCAGCGCTAGCCACACAAAGTTGCTCCATGCAACCTTGGGTTCAACACAGACTGGTTTTGTATCACTCTCCCCAACTCACCAGCTGCATTGCTTTAATTGAAGCGGCTTTGTTCCTGGAGCCAAGGACAGTACCATGGTGGGCGGAGATTCTCTAGGCCTTGATTACTGATGCCAGAGGGCCCCGGGTATATCCGGCACACAATGCAGGATTCCTTAGCTTGGTTTCCTGGTCTTACGCTTTCTCTCAAGGTTTTCATGGAAGCAACGGTTCCTTGTCGAAAGGTCAAGGGAACTCCCCCCCCTTGTAATTCCCTTATTTTTCACCATCCTTCTCTTGTTAAACTGACATCTTGGAACTGCTGTTTCCTCGTGTGCTTTGCCTCGCTCAGAGTGTGCTCTCATGCTCCGTCTTTTATCCGTGTGAGCAAGTGTAATGCAAGTCAGGTGTGAGTGACTGTCGATAATAGCCTGACCTCGGCTGACCATAGTATTGGGACATGTCAGGTACACGGCTTGGGTGTTAGTCTGTTTTCCTTAGAACAGGGTGTCAGTGAGAAAGTGTTTGTGTTGTAAAAGGGGGGTAGAGTTCCTAAATATCCTAGCAGGTAGGATGGGGGTAAAGATGTTACAGGGAAGGGGATACCAAGTCTCACCATCCAGTGTCCCACTCCCATTCCCCAAAGACCCCTCACCCAAGTGATCCTCCCACACTGGTCCACCCCCAGGAACTAGATCCAAAGGCAATGGCCGTGTCCTGGCAACCTGGATGACAGATTCCCGGTGACTAGTGGGTGAGACACCTTCTGGTTTCTCACATAGGGGTGATAAAAAACATGTCACTTCAACACCCCAGATGGGGCATTGCTCACCTTTCCTACACCCTAACAATATTCTCCCCAACTGGCTACTGAAGAGGATCTAGGGGGGGTTGCTTCAGGCCTGGCGATAGAAAGAATAAAATACACTCTAGTGAAGAGCAGGGTGTAAAACAAAGCTTACAAAACTAGTGAAGAGCAGAGTGTCTTTTCAAGCAAGTCATCTAAACAGCTATCAAGTTAGGAGGCAATAACATACTGTAGTGAACTGTAGGGTGTCTAAAATACTCAAGTGAAGAGCAGGGTCAAAGAAAAAACTCATGACAGCTATCTAGCTTAATGGCATTAGAATGTCTAATCCAAATGATGATGTCCCTATACCTGTGAACTGCTGCTGTGTAGTAACCAGATAGGTACAGGTGGTGTTGTGAATGTAAGCACCATCTTCACGGTGGCAGTGGCAGTGCCTGCCGGATTGACAGGGGAAACCCTGTTCATAAATATGAAGATACTTTGTACCAAGCCAGGAGACATGTTTGGGACCCTACACATTAGGAGGGATCTAAATCAAATACAATACACACCCTATGGGTATGCTGAAGCAGCTTTGCAGCAGGTAGACCATCAGAACTGGTTTCAAGGGGGGTTGACAAACTGCACCACTAGGGCTAGGCACGTTTTGTTTTGCTATGGAATGGTTAGACTTAGAACACATCCTTAGGTTCCACCCAAACAGGGAGGCAAATGGCCCATATACCAGGGAGCACGTTAACATTTTGGTGAGACACTGTTCTGTTAAGCGGCTTCACTTCAACACTACAGCTAAGTCAATGCCTAGTCTGAGATGCTGAGGGAAACGCTTATTGATATATTTTTAGGTCCAGTTCATGTACACTGGATGGCAACCCTTATATAACACCCCTCTCTTATAATCCCCCTGACCCCACTGAGCCAAGAAGTAGGTATATTTGAGAAATATAACAATATCTATCTATCACACTTTTATAATAAATTAATATTGGATATCACACTTAAAATATGACAGTGATCAAGAATGGATAATGTTCTACTGGTAAACTGATTTGGTTACTTAGAAGTAGTATAGAGGATGAGGTAGCTGAAATGCTTTGTGGTTTCAAGGAAATGCAAGGTGGAATAAATGCAGTACAGAAAATAAACTGATACGGTTTCACAAGAGATAATATGTTCACTTTTCCCCTGGTGGCAATTCACCTCCCCCCATATGCAATGCAAGCAGATGGAAGTAACACACACAGTCTTCAGGAATACAATCAAATACAACACGGAATTCAGTTCCCCCCCAGCAAGCTTAGACAACAGGTATGCTTTTTAAAACACGGGCAAGAGTGCTTTGTAGTGTGGTGGCAAGGAAGTGAAAAATGCTAAAATTGCTTTCAATTCCCTATAGGAGGTTCAGGGTGAGTGGTAGACACTTTAAATCAGTTCAGGTCAGCCCTAACAATGGTTCAGGGATGGGTATTAGGTTGCAAACGAATTTTAGCAGTTCATGCAAAAGCGGCTATCTTTTTACAGATGACGAAATCAGGCCAAATCGCAAATCATGGTAAATTTTGCAAGTGCATAAATCGCGATTGTGGTAAAAGTATAAGGAGGCGTGTTGGAAAGCTTAGATTCTAAGCTTTCATAGGAAAGTTGAATCTCGTTCCTAGGACAAACGGTTCCAGAGATACGGAAGATTTTGTGAAGGTAGTTTTTCGGATTTAAAGTAAACTCAAAATGACAGGTGACAGCTTGTAGCTTTAAAAATGAAAGATGACACGATTTCTAGGAGGCTGTTCTAATTAGGTTAAAATAGTTTGGATTAGATTATTTTAACTAAAAGATTGGGTTCTGCACAGTTCTGGCGGATACTCACTCCTAATTTTGAAATGAATGGGCCTCGTCACGGATCTGGTCAACACGTCCAACGGCGGTTCTCTCTGCTCGGCGGGTCAATCAGGCACCGGTTCTGCTCATAGCAATCCTGATCTCTGGTTCTGCTCACATCGGTCTGGGTCTGGTCTGCGGTTCCGGCAAAAGTTCTTGGCAAAGAATTCAAACAGCTCGCCCGGCTGTTGAATAGTTTGGTCAGGTTTGCTGGATTCTGAAGGCCTGCTGAGAATACTTTTGCTTGCAGTGGGCCTTCTAGGTTCAAAGTTCTGTAGTCTATGGATCCCTGGTTCTGGTCTCTGTCTGGATGGGATGTCGGCTGTCAAAATGCTCAGCAGAAATGGAAAATGAATGTCTCTACCTGTCCCAGCAGTCTCTTTTTATGTGTTTTGGAAGTGGGTGTGTGCGTGGCATAACTGAGCCTGCCCCTCTCTTGATTTGATAGGTCAATAGATTCTTTGGTCCCTGATTTGGGAAGGGATAGTGTGTCAGAGTGATGTCATTTTTATGACCTACAGAAATGACTCTCCCCTGGTCAATGTACACACAAATCTGTTTCTGATTCAAATACATATTTCCCAGGTACACAAGTGGTTGACGTTACATGTACATATTACACCTTGCTTAAGGTAGTCTCTGTTCCGACTCTGGCGTTCCTAGGAGCTTGCATTCAAAAATGGCAACTTATTTTCGATTTTAGTGGGTTTTGCAATATGGGATTTTCATCAAAAATTATACAAAGGTACATTTCCCTTCCACATATATCCCAGTAACTTTCCATGTCTCTAGCTTAAATACAGTGTCTACAATATTCATAATTAGCGGGGTTTTGCCCCAGAACATGGTACAAATTGGAGTTTGGACTCAAATCGTGAGGGCATTTTTCATACTAAGACTCTCAAAGTTGTACTTTCCTGTCATTTGGTTACAATAAGTTATCACTGTTTCTATAAAATATATATTTGTTGCAATTCAACTCCCCAAAGTGTTTGGGTCCGCCTCCAGAAGTCTGGGTGGGTCAGTGATCACATGTCTCTCCTTGCTGGCAGAGGGCTGTTGACAGGAAATACTCAAAATTAACATACCCCATTCAACTGAAAGGGGCTATTGTCTCTCTCCTCCAGGCTGAAGGGGAGACCCCCTCCCTCTCACTCAGAAGGGCCATGTGATATCCTGCCTCCTGTTGTGAGTCTCTGGGGTGTTAAGAGTTCTCAGCCTCTTGGCCTCTTGGAACAGCAGGTGGCTAAGATTTTTTAATTAACCCACAGGCTTTGAAGTCCAGTTGACTCAGGTGCCTTTGTCAGCCAGTTCTCCTGTCAGAGTTTAGACCGCTAGCACCGCCTTGTGGAATTTGTCGGTATTGCATCCATTTTTGAGTTGTCTTCAATTTGACAGGAGATTTTTGCTATTATTTTGATAGGCATCCTTACATTAGGGTGGTTATGTGGAACCCCCCACAAGAAGGTTGAATCTTTAGAGTGGTCTTGTGCCCATGATTTCAGCAACTTTTTGACATCAGTAAAACTGATTTTTGAACAAATGTCTCCGGTATTAGCTATCTTGCAATGTTTGAACTTGACATTTGGAGCTTGCCCTCAAAGAAACAGAGGTGATTTAAAAGCGCTTTTGCTCTGACAGGTGCTGCTATTTTTCCTTTGGCACCACCTCTCACCCCTGGCGCTTTTGGTATGCGCACAACTGCGCGGTTCTCCTGGACTCTGGGATAGAATGATGGGCGGCGACAGCGCATCCCCACATCTACCCAGTCTATTGATTCAGCATGGGTCAAAACCCTTCACAGTTCGCATTGAAGCTGTAGAATATAGAGCCTTGGGAGCTGCCCAGCAGAAACTAGCCCAATACTAGCAGGAGAGGAAGGAACACTTCCAATCTGAACCCTTAAAGCCTTACTCGGCTTTGGCTCCACAAGGAGGACATCCCTAGTTGGCATTCCATTGAACTGAGCTAGCTGGAGGGGGCTTACCCTCAGGTTACTCCTCAGCAGAGTCTGGGGGTGTTAGAAATCATAATGCCAACTGGTTGTAATCTACCCATGGAACACTGTGATAGTTGGTTGTATCTTCATTTGAATGGCACTCCTTCAATTCAAGCACTAACCTCTATTCTGAAAGAGTTCTCAGGGAGCAGAAGCAGCAATGAGTTTAGCAATGGCAATAGCTGGGGGCAATTATTCCATGGTAGAAGGAGTATGTTTGACCCTTATAAAAGGTGAATCAGTAAGCCCAGATGTCATCAGATGCCTAGCAGTAGTGCACAGTGATCAACAAAGGAAACTCCAGTTTGGCCACAGCTACTTACAGGTCCCTAGGCAGGGATCACCTGGTTTAACCCCCTCGGGAAGAGCAAAGGAAGGAATTAGCTGAGAATATGCACTCCAAAAGACCACTGCCTAGGAATACAACTGGTGCCAGACAGGAACCCAGCAGCCATAACATCTCCACTAGAGGCAGAAAGGAAAGGACAAGGGCTTCCAGTATGCCCCCGCCAAAGAAGAAAGGAAAACCTTTTGTAGCAGAACACTATCTGTAGAAAGTAATAGCAACAGTCCTAGGCAAAAAGCTGGTTGGGGCAGAAGACCCTTTTAGGGCAAATGTTGTACAAAATGTACCTATCAGTTAGAAGATAGGGCACAGCTTAGGCAGTCACAAAAATACAAAGATGAAGACTATCCTCTGTCACTGAAAGAGAAGAAACAGAGCTTGGCACCCAAAGGAGAGTAGAACCCCAAAAGGGAGAAGAAAGGACAAAGGAAGCAAACTGCAGCTTTGAGAATGGACAATAGCAACAATGATAGAAACTCTAAACCACACTTGCAGGATGATACCAGTTACAAATAATCCAAGGAATTGGTTAGTGGTACAATTTGACCATGGCACACACGTTTCCATATTGAACGAGAGACACAACAAGCTTTTACATCATATACCTACTAATCAAACAGTAGAGGTTATTGCTTCCACAGGAGAAGTAGTTGAGCATAATAATGTGTATTTAGTTACAATTCACCTTGAAGGGGAACATCCAAAGGAAATAGAGTAATATGTTGGTATATTTTACATACAAAAAAAGATGGCCTTTAGCAGAACATAAGTGGCCCAGGTTATACGATAGGGAAAGTCCTAGATGGGAGGAGATCCTTAAAGTTTTTTTTTTTTTAGATAAACTTGAGAACATGTACGGAGCTCTTATGCTGCCTCATTGTTTAGTTGCAGTGCAGTTATAGAAAATAATGATTTCACATGTCATACCATTCACATGTCTAAATATATTTCCTTTGCTAAATTCTGCTCCAGAAGAAAATACTCTTAATTATGTACAAATTATAGTGCAGAAGCAATGCAGACAGCACCGGACATAAATCATCACTATAAACCCGAATAGCTACAGATGTATGATCTGGAATGGTCTCTACAACCAGAAGCAGTGGGGAGACACGGATTGGGTTTGATTGGGCGTGGAAACAACTTATTTGTGGTGAAAATGACTACAGTTAATTTCGCCTTGAACAATTCTACCATGGTCAAGCAACCCAAATCCACTTCAGAAACCTGCACGTCCTATTTATGAAGACATGTCTATTTTCCCGGGAGCTGAAGAGCCAGAAACAAGGCTAGCAACAAAGTCAAGCACGAGGTCCATCATGAAGATGAAGATGTTTTGACCATCAAAAGTGCACCAAAAATTGCTAACTTTTTGTTGAAACAGTGACCCTGTTTTACATTTTGCTGTGGATAAGCCCCTTTTTTGTCTTATTGAGTTTGGGACATGCTTTAATAACACTGGAGATCTCAATGATCAGCTAACAGTTGAATATTTCAACCTTGGAAACAGCACACACTCCAAACCCAAAACATAGGAGGGAAGTGTAGGCTGATGTGGGGGTAATCTCTACTCAAATAAGCATAAACCCACTAGAGTTAGGACATGTCTGGACAAGCCAGTATACCCCTACCATGGGCCTAGTATGCATCTCTAGGTACATACACTATTGGTGATAGATGGATCTAGGCTAGTAAGCCCTACAATTCACAGGGACCTGTTGAGACCCAAAATAAAAGCTTTTTCTCAAGGAGCAATGTTAGATCCTGAAGATGATCTAGAAAAGCTAGATGACATGGCAGACCATGTATGTTTTGAGAAATATTTTGACACCTTCCTTCTCTAAACGAGGACACCTGTGCAGTAGTTAGACACAACCCCCTGGGAGCATTGTCCTGTTCCTCTTTTGGACTCACCAACAGAGTTTAAGACACACTTCCCTCAAATAGCAAAGCCCCAAGTGAAGGATGATCATATAGCACAAAATGGATATCTATTCCCCCCTACAGCTGGCCAGTACATGTGGTCTACACTTTCTGTAATCTATGAGGAAACATTCTAAGCCATAAGGACAGAACAAACATGGCAAGACACAGCGCCTCTTAACATGCCATGGGGGTTGACTATTGGCAAGTGAATGGCGCAGACAAGCTAAATGTAGCATGTAGACATCCACATTTGAGGTTTTCTCAATCACATTATTTTGCGGTAATGTATAGTCCAACCCAATTGCCCACGTATCTAGATTGGGAGGACAAGGAGGGTTATTTTTTGTGGACAACTAAACAGCCTACCAAAGCAATAAAGGAATGTAAATATGAGCATATTGCAAATGCCTCAGGCATTGCAGTAGGCTTGAATCTTGGAGGCTATGAATGTCAGAAATGACACAAAGGTTTAAGTGACTGGCCTTACACAGCTTGCACTCCAAAAAAACATTCAAAAACCTATGCTAATTTCATAGGCAAGGCACGCCAACTAATGGCAAAGCAGGAACATTTACATGGGTGTGTTAGTGTAATAGATACACAGGGAAAGTCAGGTAATTGGTCAGTAATCCTAGACAGGATATGTCACATATAAAAGGCTAAAACCAAAAGGGAGGCAAAAGAAGCTAAACATACCTGGACGAAAACTGTCCTAAATATCCAAGACTGGCCATACTGCCCATCGAGACGTTCCATTTTGCAGGCGATGACAACTTCATTGCAATGCAGCGGGGAAACTACAAGCTGAAGAGATGTGGTAGTGGATATGGTACATATCAGCCAAGAGGATATGGACACTTTACAGGATAAACAGCAAGCAATTGTTCACCTTATGAAGATCACAAACTTCCTGAACACACTCTCTGCAGATGTTCCAGGTTCCAGACTGGTCTATCAAAATATGGCCAGAGCAACTGACATAACTGAATCTATCAAGACAAGTTCAGAGACAGGCCATTTCAGAGTCCTCATACACTTTGCTGAGTGTACTCAAGAAGGCATTGTATAGAGTATCGGTGTGAGACAAAAACACCTTGTCATGTACACTGCATGGGATCCTGACCATCAGTTTTACTGATTTGTGACTAGTAGCAGTGAAATTGGCAATGCACCATGTTTGTATCCTGAATAACAGAAGAAAATAGTTTAGAACTTTCTTTGTGGCAAACATCTACCCATCTTTGATTCACCAGCGACTATCAGCAGCTGAAGGTTGTCTGCTGCCCAGTACCTGATGCAGCAGGCTTTTCTCAAGAAAAATGTTTATGTTTCAATATTTAGTAACTAGTGTAGATTTGAAGTGTATACATTTTAGCAAATATGTATTCTGCCATGTTTACCTCCTTTTTTGTCTCTTCACTCTTATTCCCATGATACCTATGATGCCTCCACAGCCTGTTCTACATCTCTTGGGGGAGTGCTATGCATTCCCCATGTCAGCCCATAATAGCGATGCTTAAAACAGCATTTGGTCTGAGCCACAGGACAGCCCTTCTTGCTAAATGCACAGTGTAATGAAAACATGCTAAAATTTAGTAAAATGCAAGCTGCGATATTTGCTTTTGCATGTTGCAATAGTAATGTGCAGTAAAATATGCATTTGTGCAGTAGCCTGGTCTGTGTGCCAATGGCCTTGAGCTGGATACATTGCACTCCTATTGTGTAAACAATGCTGTCCATTGCTATGTAGGCTTTTTCTGGGACAGAGGCCAATGTTCTTGCAAAGTATAAAACATAGATATTGGCAAACACTGCAAACTACAAAAGGCTGTACTTTCTGTTGTTTTATTCTGTAGTTCTAAACAGGATCCTGAAGTCCCCTGACACTTTTATTGGAAAAATGCCTAGTGTTGAACGACGAAAGCTGCCTGTGGCTAATATTTACACAAGAAAAGGTGCTGTCCACGGAACACATTTGTTGGAAAATTCCTAGTGGTGAATGTCGCTATGTCATTGTTTTTTTTGTTTAGAACAATTTTCAGTGTTGTACGAATTTTGGTGATTGTAGGTGTGGAATATGGACAGCCCAAAAAAGGTATAAATAGAGTAAACTCAGCCCATGCACGCAGCTGTTCAGGGTGGTGGAGTGGGAAGACCAGGAGGCAGATGGCTGGAAGGAGAGGAAGAGCAGTAAAGCTTTTTAGATGGGAGGGGGCAACTCCCTCCTAATTCTTTTACTGGATTTTTTGAAGAGCCAAGCTGGATTCTGCCTATTTTGAAACATGTGTTAACAGATCTTGAATTCTATTTGAGCTACTTGGGGAAAGATCTTTGCTTTTTCCTCTAAAGTCACTTCAGCTCACAGCATAAGAGCAGACACCTTATTCTGGATTGGCTATGTAAGTCCAATGGACTTATTCTTTTTTAAATCTTTTATCCTATTGTTGAAACTTTTTGATGCAAAGATCATCATGCATTAAAAGGTGGCTTTTTAATATTTTGGGATTTTTTTATTTTTCAATTTTTTCTTGAATTATGGATAACCCCAGGTTTTCTCCAGCCTTCTTTAACTCCGCAGTTAGTGAGGATGAAGAGGCCTTTCCACCCTTCATTTGATATCCCCCCTGTGAATTTGGGAAATAATCATGCCGCCAGTCCCCAGGTATGTCCGCAGACTAGCTGTACTGTCCACAGATGTCATAGCTATTATGTGGCAGGTGAGAATGAGTTTTAGGCGTACACTTTGTGAAGAGAATGATGAAGTTGCTGGCAGATTAGGTTGCACTGGTAAAAACCTATGAAATGCAGTGAAAAAACATTGTTAAAAGGATGTTATGGTAACACTGCACTAATAAAAACCTATGAAATTCAGTGAAAACACTGTAGTTCCATGGATGATATGGTTAAGATGCAATAATAAAAACCTATGAAATTCAGTGAAAAAAACCTGTGTTGATCGGACATTATGGTTGCAAGGTAAAATAACTAGAACAAACGCTATGCACTGCTCACACTAACAACAGGACATCAAAGATGACATCACAAATGGCCTCCTCAATGACGTCACTACTGACATCACATATGACATTACTAATCTGTACAAATCCTAATGGAAGGCCCCTACAGATGATCATGTTAAGAGTGTTACTAAAACATATAAAGGGTGATCAGTATACCTCTAATGAGCTATTCCATGGATCACAAAATGTACTTATTGAAACAGACGTTATGCTGAAGTTTTGGTGTTAATGCAGCCATGTCATAAAACACAAACAGATACATTAATGGCTGCAGCATGGACCATAGTAGTAGAGTATTCTTAATCTGGTATTTTTAGCCAATACCATCATAAATCCAAGCCTATCAAAAGCTTGACTACTTTTGTACTTGGAATCAACAGCTAACAAGACAAGAATTATTACACACTAGTGTTAGTATAGAGAGTGTAAATACAGCATCAATGAATGAAAATGTGAGACACATAGAGGGAAACTTTAGTGAGGAGGAAACAGATACTATTACCAGAAAATGAGATTAAGATTACAGACAGCACTCTACCCTACTCTTCTTCAGCTAGAAACCTCAGCATCATCTGTGACCCTTCACACACCTTCTCTACTTTTATCTCCAAAACTGGAACAGCAGCTCGCCTCAACATCTTAAACAGAGAAATCAGGCACCTCCTCCCTTTCAACACAACCAAGCATCTCTTAACCACTCTTGTCTTCTCTAAACTGAACTACTATGCCGGCATCCTATTTGGTCTCCCTTGCTATGCTTTCTGTCCTCGCGACAAGAACAGTAACTTTGCTTCTAGGACTCTCTTTGAACTCCCGCCCTTCACAACTATTTCCTCATACCGTCACCAGGCTGGATGGCTGATGATGCAACACAGGGCCATACTTAAATTTCTTATCCTCATTCACACATCTATCCACTGTAAGGCACCACTGTATCCATAATCCTCTATCCATCTCTTCAAGCCTTCTTGAAATCTCTGCTCTTTCTCCTCGACTACCCTTGTGGCTCCTCAGCCAGCATGTCCTTCCTCTCGCTTCAGCTCTTTCTCTCTGCTTGCTCCACTTGCATGGAATTCTCTTCCTGCAGACATCCAAGAAACAGTGCACATGGATTTGCCCAAAACCAAACTAAAAGTCTACCTCTCATCTGCCTGATAGATAAAATGTTTCCCTCGCCTCTAACCTGCCTCTTTCCCTCACTTCCTCAGCCTCCACTCAAGCCCTTCATCCATCATTGACAGATCCTGAGCACAGCTGGCCGTACAGACTACCTGCACTTAAACATTTCCAATGTTCATTGTTCTTAATCTATGTATGTCTACTTATGTATTGTCCCTTGTGACTGCTCCATTTACTCCTTTTCACAACCTGGTCAGAATGTCCCTCAAACTCACCCCATTGTAAGAAGCTCACGCTTCCCGTCAAATCTGATTTCTTATCTATTGTTCCTCCTGTATATGAATAGATGAATAAAGAAATGCATACATAAGCACATTTATACACATTGTATTATCTGTTTAGGGCCTGCTTAATGTTCCATGTGTGTGCACTATGAGCTCAGGCCAAACTCTAAGGAAAGGAATGTAAGAACATAGCAAAAGGTTAAGGTCCACATATACAGCAACTTTAGACTATGGGCCTCATTACACGGTAGGCGGTAAGGGTTTACCGGTAACAGTATTTTACCGGTACCGGTAAACCCTTACCGCCTTACTACGAGGTTCCTTTGCGGGTTGGAGAATTTAACGGCGTTAAAAACCAACCCGCAAAGGGACCAGGGAGCTAATTACGGTACCGCAATTTGCGGTGCTGTAATTAGCACCTTCCCCATTCCCATTATGCCCTATGGGGCAAAAATGGGAATGGGGAAGGGCAATGGGGGAAGGGAGAATTACCACCCCACCAACCTTGGAATAGGGCGGTAATTCCCCTTTCCACCAAGGCGGTGCCGGTATTTTACCGGCATGGACCAAGGTGCTAATAGCACCTTGGTCCACCGCCGTCCGTGTAATGAGGCCCTATGTGTATCATGTTTTCAATGCAAAAGACCAGATCAAGTCCTCTGTTTAAAATTCATACTGGGCCTCATTGCAAGTCTGGCGGTAACCGTGCCACCGGGAAATTTCAAGTCCGGTGGGCCGGGAAGTTAGGCGTGAGTAAAATGTAAGTCCCCATTCCCATACAGTCCCTGTGGGAGTGGGGACACAGAAGCATTGGCGCAGTTGCTAATGGTGCCGGTGCTTCCATGACTGGTTTGCCCATCATGGCCGCTGCGCCCAGCAGGGTCAGACCTGGTCGGGTACAGCGGCTCCAGAAGAAGGCAGACTCAGAGTTTGCCGATCCAGAAACAAGGGTGCCGGTGAGTTTACCGGCACCCTTGTTTCCGGACCGGCAAACTTATAAAGAGGCCCAATGTCACTGAATAAAAAAAACTTCCCATGTAATGTGATTTCATAAATGATGTCATTGATGATGCCATTTGTGATGCCATCTTTGATTTCCTGCTTGTATGTCTGAGCAGTGCATGGAGGTGGTGCTAGTTATGGTTGCATAGCTTACCATAACTGTCGAATTTCTTTGGTCTTTGGGTTTTACCTTGCAACCATAACGTCCCTTTAACAACTATTTTTTCACTGAATGAGCACTTTTGAGATGCTTATATCTGCTTTATGACTTTGATGCATGTTGACAAATCTGCATGAAATTCTTCAAACCAAACTACACGTTGTTTCGAAACGTTCTGTGAGACTTCATCAATGGTGATACAATGGTGTCCAGTCATAATGTCGAACCAATAATGTCGAATTACAAAAATGTTGAATCCAAAAAGTCGAAAACAAAAATGTCGAATTTTTTATTTTTTTGTTTATATATTTTTTTTGTGCTCCGGGGGTAAAAAAAAGGGGTAAAACAAAAAAAAAATTAAAAACGGGGAGTTGGGGGGGAACCCCCATTTCGAAAAAAAAGTAACCAAAAAAAAAATTCGACATTTTTGTTTTCAACTTTTTGTTTTCGACTTTTTGACTTTTGACATTGGATTCGACTTTTTGACTATAAACCTGATACAATGTATAGGTCTAGTCCTCAAATATATGCTTGTCATTCATTTTTCACAGATAAAGGTTTGCTCTTCTCAGGAAAGAAAAAGGGTGCTGTGCTTCCGGACCTGGAAAAACATGTGGCAAACGATGGGGGCAGTGATCTGCAAATGTGTTTATCCCCAGACAACCTCAGAGTCACAATGAACAATAGCATATGCTATTTTTGGAGGCTTTTAGTAGTGATCACGATGGAGAGAATTTCAAAAAAAGATTACCGGAATGCCTATGCATGAAATATTTTTGTGAGGATCTGCTAGGAATCACACGGGGTGGATAACGTTCTAGGGGGTTACTAATACAAGGTTTCTCATTTGGCTTTGCTGTCCACCGAGAGATAGAACTACATGAAGCATATTTAGCCTACTTTGATTCGCGAAGGAAAGTGATGTGAAGTTTGCACCATAGAGGGAACGGAACTAAAGGGTTGGTCAAGACAAAACATTTCCCATTCAATTTCCAATAGGGGAATACTGTGTAATCAAGCACAGAAAATGCAAATAAGATATATTTGAAATGTAGAAGAAAAGTTGGCAAGTAAGCTCACTGTGCTGAAAGTCATTCACGAGACATATTACAATGGCCACTTCTTCGAGAGCACATCGGCCAGCGGGAGGCCTGGGATTGGAGATGCCATCTCCAGTACTGACAAGTGACAGCTGGGTCTTCCTAGGGTAGGGGAGACGGCTCATGAGCGGTGCCAAAAGTGGCACTGGGATTACTGGGGCTGGGCCATATCCTAGGCAAATTATCTGGAGGATAAGGGCAGGGACTATAGGTTGCCTTGGAGGTATCAGGGGTACAACCAAAGTGCCACCTGGTCACAGCTGCAAGGCATGCCCAGCGGGTGCTGTTAGTATGGTACTGCATATTTTTTTTAAAATGCAGGCATTTCAAAGCCAACAGCATGCGATCCGCAATGTACAGGCACTGCCATAATGGTATTACCTTTCCATAGGATGTCAACAGCGGACACAAGGTTGCAGTACCTGAGCATGTTATGGCAGTGCCTGGAAACTGCATATCTAATGCCTATAAAAGAGAGAACATTGTCATTCACTTTGCCAATGCTTTAACTGGAAGTCAGTGCAAGGAAAAGATTTAAGTACTCATATACTTCAGATTTTTAGCTTCTATTTTTAGCCATTGCCTTTCAAAAGGCTACTCTTAAAGAACAGTACTAAGCTGAATGAGATCCAAAGAGTTTGTTTTGGGTAGGAGAGGCAGGTAGTGAGTGAGAAAGACCATGGAGTCTCACCTAGGTAAATAACCAAATAACACCCACTGGTTGAGTCTCATTTCTTGCAAATCTTCACTTCCTTTGAAAGGGGCATTATTTTAAGCTTATACAATTAAAGGAATTCTGTAGGACAAACAATTACGTTTTGTAGCAGCGTATAACAGTAAATCCTGAAATCTTCACTAGTAATGGATTCTACACAAACTGTAACTGTGCCATTATAAACAAAGTATCTTGGCAACAGTCATGGACTGGTCACAAACAAAATTAATGTAAACTCACTTTGTACAGAACTTGAATAATAAAAGAGAGCTAAAAAATAAGAAGTACTCCAGACTGGTTAGGGTAATTTTAAACTTAATGTGAAGGATAACACAAGGAAATACTCATAACTGTAACTATTACATTGAATACCTGTTTACTATTTTAATCGGCATAAGCGATGTGATGAGCTGTGCTTAGTGGTGCTGAGTTACAGTTGTTTTAGGATGACTGTGGTGCAATTATAATTTGTGAATTCTGTGGGTTTTTTTCATTTTGAATTGCAACCATAACATCCTTTGGTGAACGTTTTTACCGAATTTAACAAGGGTCAAAGGACATACTGCGAGGGAAATGGTTTGGGGAGGGAGCATTATTGCTGTTGTTACAGTCCAACATATAAGGGTAGAATGTTCTGCATTGTAACAATTAGCATCCAGCAGAGGGTGTGTGTCTGAGATGTCACAGGAGAACAGGATCCAAGACGAATCTGGGACCCCTGGATGATTTCTGAGGCTGGAGTGTGTTCTTCCTCATCACAGTACCTTTGGTGCCTTGGCAGGCAAAGTGGTAGAGTTTCTTGGCTTTACTCAACAGGACCCTTCGGGGATGGACCTCCTTTGGAAGAAGGAGTCGCTGGGATATCGAGGTCAAGAGAAAGGATGGAACCAAGCAGTGTCGAAAAGGCAGCACTTTCAGTCTTCGCAGTGGTCTCCGTTGGCAGGTTGCTACTCCGCTTTGGATGTCCCACTAAGATGAAACTTGCTGTGGACCCTAAGAGGGCCTGGCTGAAGAAGATAAGACCCTTGTGGACCTTGGATGCATGGACAAAAGTGAAACATTTTTAAAAAACGTTTCCCTCAATTTCTGAGTATCATGAATATTTTCTCATGCATGAGAGTTTTATTGTACTGTCAGTGGTTTGTCTTGCATCTGGTTTTGTAAGTTGATGTTGTGTTGCTCTCTTCAGTTTTGGCATTCCATTGCCTCGCTGGCATTCTTTTCTTCTAGGTTTCCTTGGTTGTGAATTGTGTTTTGTTGATGGTTTCTGTATTGCATCTGTTGTAGGTCTGTTGTCTCTTGTTCTGTGCTGGCTGTGCTCCCCTCCCTGTTGTGTCCCCTCCAGTGCCTCCTGCCTGTCCATTCCCAAGTGCTTCCCCCCACCCTTCCCCCTCTCCTGCTTGGGCCCCCCTCTTTCTGCCTGAGCTCTCTATAGTATTCTCTGTCTCCCCTAACTTGTCCAACTGCTATTCTATCGACTATCCTATCCCTCTCACTAAGAATGGAAGGAAGAAGCTCGAAAGGGACATCCTTTTCTCCAAACCAGACCTCCCTATCGCTGATGCATACACCACTGCTTCCTCCAGACAGACCCTTACCGACATCCTTATTGTCATTCCCTCTCCAGGTCTATTGACCCCCCATATGGTCTCTGTTCTGTCTCCTTTTTTCTAATCTCCCATTAATGGTGGCACCCGGTTGGAAGCCCTCCTGTCCCCCTTCCACTCCTCTAAGGCCATCATCTCAGGCCTGTCTCCTTCTCTTTGATAGATGCGTCCCGCACCTTATCATCTTAATTTATTCTCCTGCTACCCCTACTTGCCACTCTCTGGCTACTCTGATGCCGCCTTCCTCTGCCACCTCTCTGGCTCTCTCTTTCTCCTCTCTGACTATCCTGCCATCTCTTCCTTCCTCCTGTGCCCAATCTTGGGCTCCTCCAACACTTCTGCAGGGCATTCGTCTGGACTGTACCCCTCCACAGAAGTCCTTCAAAGGTGGCAACCTATTCCACATCACTACTCTCAACTGACGCTCTGCTGTCAATGATTCCTCTGACATCTGCCATCTCCTGGACGAGCTTGATTTGGAGGTATTTGGTCTCAACAAGACTTGGTTCACAGCCAGCTATGTCATGAGTTTTGACACTGTCCTTCCTGATGGCTACAAAATCCTCTCTGAACCCCGAACCAACCATCCCTGATTGTCGTGGAGTGCATCCCTGCTTATGTCATTCCAATGCAGGACTCCTCTTTGAATGCCTGGTATGCCGGCTCTCTATATCTCCTGGTCTCTCTCTCACTGTGTCTACCATGTACTGGCCGTCTGGCCAGGTTGACCTCTTCCTCTCTCAGTGGGCTGGCGTCTCCTCCTCCCTCCTTGCCTCTACCTCTCAACTTCTCTGAGACCTGAACATCCACCTTGATGCTACTAGCTCCTCTTCTGGGCTCTTTTGCAATGTCTGTGACTCTCTCTCTATATATCTATTCTTCCCTCTGGCCTGACTCACTCTGCTGGGCACACTCTGGATGTTCTGATCTCCTCGGACCTCCCCCTCTCGAACCCACTCACTCCTCCTCTCTCTTGGAGCAAACTCTTTCTTCTGTCCTCCCACCTCTCTCTCTCCACCCCTCAAGACAAGCCGACCCCAGCACTGCCACCCACCTTCTCGGTCATCCGGCCCATGAAGGCGTGTCAGTTGAGGCTTTTGCTGCTACTTTCTATGCTCCTCCTACACCTTGGGCTGACTCGCACTCTGACACAGCCCTCTCTAAACTTCATCTCTCTATCTCTTACACTCTTGACATCCTTGCCCTGTCATGAGGTTCCGCTTCAAGCCCACTTCCAAGTGGGTACGATTCTGATCTTGCCACCCTTAAGCGCAAGTGTAGGGCAGCCGAGAGGAATTGGAGGGCCGCCTGCTCCAAAGGCAGTACAGACGCTCTGTAATCTCCAAGAGAGCCTACATCCAAGCCTGTGTCTCTGGAACATCAGATAACTCAGTCGAACTTTTCAAAATCTGCAAGGAGCTGACCAATCCTGTTGCAATCTCTACCTCTGTTCCCTCGCAGGCACTCTGCTCACTCATCTAATTTCACACTTAAAAATCTAGACAACCTGTCCACTCTTTCTTCCTCTAGCTCTTCTTCCTCCTCCTCTACTATCCCTTGCACATCATAGCCGTTTCTCCATCTCCTTTCTCCTCCTTTCCCCAGTTCACCCCGATGATGTTTCTAGATCTATGAAAGTCTTGTCAAAGCAGGCTCTCCCCTGCTCATCTAGAACCATCAAGGACAACATTGGCACCCTTGCTCCAGCATTGGCCGATTTCTGCAATCTCTCATTTGCCACTGGAATCTCCCCCTTCCACGTTAAGCACTCCCTTTTGCACCGCCTTCTCAAGAAGCCCTCTGCCCATCCTTCCCCTCTGCCCTACTATCACCCAAACTCCATCACTCCTTTCCTGGGCAAACTCCTGGAAAATCTGGCCATCTCCCAGCTTAATCTTCATACTGAATCTGTTGGTTGTTTCCAAGACTACCAGTCTGGCTTCAGAGATGCCAGAAGCATGGGAATTGCTCTCCTGAACACCCATGAAGACTTGCTCTCTAATGTTGACTCTAACCCTCCTTCTGTCCTCAATCTCCTTGATCTATCCTCTGATTTTGACACAGTCAACCATGCCATCCTGCCTGATGGCCTCCATGACAACCTGGGTATCACTGGTTAGGCCCTGGCCTGCTTGACATCCTTTCTCACTGACCGACCCTCCCAGGTCCCGCTTGGGTCTTTCCATTCTTCTATCTCTCTCTATCTCTTTCTCTCTACTTGAGTTGTTCCCCAGGGGTGTAACCTCTCTCCCTGGCTTTTCAACCACTACCTGGTACCTCTTGCCCACTGCATCGCTACTCTCTGCTTTAACTTTAAGTGTTATGGGGATGACACTCAGTTCTCCTTCAGGCTCCGCTCAGCCACCTCTGCTCCTTCTCTCATACCTGACTTTCTGGCTGCAATTGAGGAATGGTGTGCTGCCAATGATCTCTGCCTTAATGCCAGTAAAATGGAGATAGTCCTCATCGGGACACCTGCTCCCACCTTTCCTCTTTCTCTCTGGCCACCACCCTGGGCCCTCTTCCTGCTCCTTCCTGTGAGGCTAAGAATCTTGGTGTCCTCTTCGACTCCACAATCTTCTTCTGTCCTCACATCTGTGACATCTCTAAGAAGTCTCACTATCAGATGCACCTCCTTAGAGGTATTCTGCCTTTTCTCACTTTCCCCAAGAAGCGCACAGTCTCCAGAGCCCTGGTCCTCTCTAGGCTGGACTATTGCAACAGCCTCATCCTTAATCTGCCTGTCTCTACTCTTTGACCTCTACAACTTACCAGAACAGGACTGCAAAACGTGTCCTTGGCATCAAGCCCAGGGATTGTATCTCTTTAGCTCTGAAATCTCTCCACTGGCTCCCTGTGGCTGCAAGGATCAATTCAAGACCCTTTGCATCGTCCACAAGGCTTTCTGGGGCCTGGGACCGCACTACCTTCAACATTCTCTTCCTAAACACCTTCCTTCTCGAGCCCTCCATTCATCCTCCTCCAAGTCTCTGAGGGTCAGTTGCCTCTCAAAGCAGAGAGTGGGGGTAGATCTATTTCCTTGGCTGGGGCCTCCCTCTGGAACAGCCTCCCTGCCTCTCTCAAACTTGAGCAGAACCACCTTTTCTTCTGGAAGCAACTCAAGACCTTCCTCTTTGCTTTCGGTTTGACTCTTCCTCTCCCTTGCTGATGTCCCTGACTGCTGCGCACACTGGTCACCTGGCCACCCACTGAAACACGGCCCCAGGCGCCTGTATGTCCAGTTGCCCTTGCACTGCCTCCAGGCTCCCCAGCACTTCAGGGTCTGTATCTGCAACTCTACAGTCTCTGTTCTCTCTACACTTATGAGCCACCGTCCAGCAGCACTGCACTTCTCCCCACTTTACCTAGCACTTCTCCCCTCTCCCTCCCTGCACTCGCGCGATATTAATGACACAAGGCCTACTAAGATTGTTGTTTTGTCCTCCTTCTGTGCCCCCTCCTCGTTTTGTCGCGCCTAGAAACACTTGTGTTCAGGCGCGTTATTAATGACTTATCATATCATATCATACCTTGGTAAAGCCCCGAATCTGGGCATTCTTGGAAGCTGGCGGCCGCCATCTTCAGTGGCAGGAATTCAGGTAAGTGCTTTCCCTGGCCCCGCACTCCCTTTCCCACCTTACCCCCACCATCAATCCCCAATTTCCACATTCGCCACCGACACCCAATCCTGCCCTCTTACCTTGCACTCTTTTTCTCTCTCCAGCGCTGGGAACACTCAGTGTTCCTGGCACAATGCCTGCCATGAAAAGGGAGAAGGGACTATGGTTACTTACCTTTTCCAAAATCCATGACAGCCATATTGTTTTGTATTTTTTTCAAGTTTGAGAAATATCAACTGTGCCGTTTCGCAACTTAAAAAAAGAAAAACTATTAGCATCCCAGTAAACATGCCTGGATGCTAATAACAATAAACCCCTACAGGCAGGGGGGCCTTAATGGGGTAGTTAATGCCTGGGTTAATGTTAAAGCCCTCGCTTAGTTTGGGCTTCTAACTGGCCTGGGCATTACCTGGCCCGGTAAAGCTACTTCCCCGGGTATGTTGCCTAAGTAAAGAATAAATGGAATGTTGGACAGCCTTATACCAGCATTTATGCAGCTTTATACCAGCCATTATTGCCCTCCTCTACTTCATTATCTGCAATGAAACTGTCAACATTCCAGTGTTCTAATTTATAACATAGCTTTATACCATCAGGTGCGGGCTAACCAAGCGCATAATGGCCTGGAAGCCAATGTTGACATATAAGTGAACTGAGGATGTTAACGTGTGTTCAGGGCCAAGATGAGTTAGCGTGTATCCTGTGCCTTAGGGAAATATAGCCATTAGTATCCCCAAGACAGTCTGTATGTGCCACGGAAGACTGGGGGGTGCTATTACTGTTCTGTGGAGCTACTTGTGGCAGGGCACTTCTCCATAATGCAGCGTGAAACAGAACAGGGAGGTGGGGCCGCGGTCTGCATTGCTGGCTTGCGCAAGTGTTCCCATGACATAGTTAGAGAAAGGTGTGCACATGAGTGACAAGGAAATGTGCGGGGAGATGAAAAGCTGCAGGGGAGTGCAACCATGAAAACAGAGGGGGGGTGGAATGTTTGCTACCAGCAAAGCAGAGACATTTTAATGGGTGGGCAAATGGGGCATGTGTCCCGGGCCCCCAGCCTTGCGGGGCAGCTGCTGCCCGAATTGGGAGTGTAGGGGGTAGCACTGTTTGGGAGGTGGCACTTCATGGTGTGCGGACAAGTCACGAGGCCAGAAAACATTTTGCGTTCTTTATTTCTTTCTCTAATTTGCATCATCACTTAGACGCTGAAAAGAACATATGCTTTGGTGTGCATGCCTGCAGGCACAGTTGACACACACAAAAAAAAACATTTATTGACAATGACAACAGTTTGGGCTTTTGTGTAGGCATGGGAAAATCACTTGCCAAGCACTGCATAGCTGTATTAACTGGCCATTGATGGTAGCAGGTGCAAGATGGTGCGAGTACCTAGGGATCTAACAGCAGCACCTGGCAAATGCCTACTACTTATACACACGCCACAGCTGTAGGCTTTGCAAATTCTTGTTTTTAACAGGACTTCAGTGAATTACACACATGGTGCTTATAAAATGAGTTGCTCAAGGCAGACCTGGTTGACATTTTTATTACACCAGTAGCAGGTTTTCAACTCAAATTAAGTCATTAACTCTCAGACGACTGATTTTAAAAGAACACTTTGAGATCAAAGTTTGATGGGAAGGCGTGAATAAAAAAAAGTAGAATGAGTTCACATGAGGAGGTATTTTGAGTGGGGAGGGGCAGGAACCGGCAGGGACATAGTGATAGCGGATGGGTGGGCAAATAGCCAAACAACAGCTACAAGTTGTGTGTTCCTTCTCAGATGCCTTTTCTCCCGTCTGTGCTGTTGTGCAATAGTTTTGGCTTATAGGTGGCTCTGCCAGCTAATAGTTCAAACTAATGAGATGACTCATTGCTGCCCTGGACTGTGCAGCCCCCACCATATGGCAACCAATCAGTTTGCTGATTGGACATGTGCTGCTCACTGCTGGGGCCAGAGGGGGGACGACAGCCAGGAACTAGGAAGATATAAAAACAAGCATTGGCAATGCCAACAGTTTGGAGTTGTGTGTAGACATAGGAAAGGCACTGGCTATTGATGATAGCAGAAGGAAAATGGTGTCAGAACCTTGGTGTCTAATAGCAGTGCCTGCAAATGACTAATACTTATACACAATGCAAAATTGTTAACTTTTCCAATGCTTGTTTTTAACAGGCCTTGAGTGAAGGACACATATACTGCTTATAAATCAAGTGGCTGAAGGCAGACCCGGTTAAGACATGTTTTATCATTTTTGTTTTTATTTTATTTGTCTTTTATAGCACCTTATGCCAAGGCGCTTTAAACAAATTAATTAATTGGTAACATTTTAGAAATAATGGCATAAACAACCGGACAGAAAAGAGAGGAAAAAGTCAAAAGAAAACAAACAAGAAGAAATCTGGTGGTGATCGGAAACAACAGTCAAGTTGAGGATCAAGTAACATAATGTTACAAGACAAAAAACCCAGCTCTGCCCTACCAAAAATAAACCTTGGGGAAAGCAGATGTCAAAAATGGCCAAAATCAAACCAGTAGTGCATTTATTACTCCAATTAAGTCATTAAATCTAAGAAGACTGTTTTGAGAAAACACTGGCTGGTGCTTCAGGGCAATGTTTGATGGTAAGGCTTGATTAAAAGTGAGCTAAAAGAGTTCCCATAATGAGGTGTTTGGGCGGGGAAGGGCAGGAACTGCGTGGGAATGGCCAAATGGATTAGCATGACCCGGATCAGGCAATGGGTGGGCAAATAGTCAAACAACACCTATAAACTGTGTGTCCCTCCTAGTATGCCATGTCTCCATATATGTCCTTTAATGCAATTATTTGGGCTTATAGGTGGTGCTAAAGCACCACCTAACAGCCCAAACTAAAAAATCAGTAATGATGATTGACATGGTGATACTCAGGTTGTCTGATGGCTCCATTCCTCCTTGCAATGAGCCAATCATATGTCACTGTTCTCTCTGCCATCCCTCACTCCTCGGTGTGTCTGTGGGTGCGAAAGCAAGTGAGCACAACTGAGTGAGCCTCCCAGCCAAGCAGCACGAGGGCCAATGCTTTGAGAGGCAGCAGGCCCAGGCTTCTGTCTTGATTTCTGCCTGCGTTGGATCAGATGCTTCCCCTACTACTCTAGGGTGGCACACTGCAGGAGCTTGCCTGAGTTGGCTGCTCTGCCTCTGCCCTCCCTCGGTGCATGGTGTAGCAGGTCACAAGCACTGTTACTGTTTGTCTGCCTCCCACAATCAGCACTTTAACTTTGCTGCCTACAGCCTGCCTGCCACTGAAGGACAGTCAGCCAAGAGCCTGAGGAGCTCTTCCTCAAGTCACTCTACCTGGAGGCTTGCGGCGAGGTAGACAAATGGTAATCAAATTGGGAAAGGTGCGTACATTCATCATCCATGCAGAACCATCACACAAGTGGGATGCCAGTCAAAGGGGCAAACTTCAGCGGACCTTGCAGGGCAGGGTGGCCTCGCTGGGATAAGGTTTGTCATGTGTTGTGTTGTAGGTATTATTTGCATAGCACTTCCGGTGTCTGCGGCCTAGTCCCGGTGATGTCGAATCGGGATGTGTGGCCTAGTGTCCACATTACTGAACTTAACATGCAGACACTTAGATTTAAATTCTAGCTTCAGTACCTGATCACCACAGTGTTATTCTGGTCCAATCTCTGAATCTCCCCAAGTCTAAAAGTACAATTATGTTGAATCTAATGTGAAACTGTAGCCGCCAGCTGCTCTGCTGCCGTGTTCTAATATCGTTCCATCTCTTCTAGGATTCTATCATTTGGTCTCCATAGCCCGCAGGCCAGATTGTTATGCGTGCAGTAGCGCATGTTTGAGAGGGCCCTGCCACCATCTATCTCAAATATCAGTTTTTATCCATCAGGATACAGGCAGTAACAGCTCACCTTTTACATTACGCTGGATTTATAATAACTTGCTCAGAGTACAAAAATATACACAAAAGGAAATGGGGCACTGAGCTCTGAACCTGAAGGACACAGTTTCTGAACCCCATCATAGCTGATTCAGCCTTTCATCCTTACAGAAGTGTATAAAATGAGTACTGTTTAGCTGACTATTCAAACCCTTGGTTACTTAAGTGTCAGGTTAGTTTAAAGTGCCCAAGATAACATGACTCATAGATACAAATAAAATTCTTGTCTGAGGAAGAAATGCGGCTGTCACATTGCGGGAGGGAGCCTGGGGAGGGAGCCTGCGGAGGGCATTGGCAGGTCCTCACTTTAGTGGAAAGTGTTTTTGGCGTGGCAGCCCCCTGAGTCCTTGATTCTGCAAGGCGCACAGGATGGGAGTTCCTCCATCCACGAGGTCCGTAAATATGTGTATGGTTTCAGAAAGCTGGGTTGTATATCCCAAGAGGGCAACCATTCTGAAAGCAACTGTGTATAGTTTTCACACAGCATGCTGTGGGAGCTAAAACACGTCTTTGGCCCTCATTACGAGCCCGGCGGTGGCCATGCTGGTAAAACCAGCAGGCTTGCGCCAGACTTGTGATAAATTACAGCAGCCTGACTTGCCAGAATAACCAGGGCATTACAGCCCCGGCAGTCCGGTAAATCAGGCGGCAGCAATTGTTACTCCCCATTCCAATTGAGACCCATAGGACTCAATTGGAATGGGGAGGACGGAAGCACTGGCACTGTACGCAACAGTGCCGCTGCTTCCGTCAAAGTTTGCTGGCAGGTGCTGTTCCGCCCACCAGGGTCAGACCTTGCGGGCGAAACGGCACCCGCCAGCAGACTCGTAGTTTGCCATTCCGGAAACAACGGTGACGGTAAGCTTAACCGTTGTTTCTGGACCAGCAAACTTGTAATGAGGCCCTTTGTCTTCTAATTGTTTGTATAGCACCTTATACTACAAATAGGCCAGGAACATGCTATCTCAGTCAAATACTGGGCCACTTCTAAGCCATGGTACATTTGAATTGCAGTTGTTATTGGTGGGGTAACCTCCCTGGAGCTTGTGTCTCCAAGAGAAAAATAAAAACAGGTGACAGATAGGCTGCGTCCCCAGATGTAACAGGAAAGTAATAGTAATGGAAATGATGCTGACCCAATGCACAATAAATATGTTTTGGTGTGTGCAAGCTTTCGTTCAGAATATTTTCTATGGCGATTATGAGCGTGTCGAATTTCTGTAGAAGGAGCTGTACACATTAGAATAAACAGACATAGGTTGCAATCTCGCGTTAGTCCCTGCCATTCAATGGTGCCAATCATTGCCACATGCTTACTTTTCTGCGAGTGTACACTTTGCAGCACGCCTGTTACAGTTCATCTTTGGTGCAGGGATGGCATACACACCCTATCCATTAGCACCTTGTAAATCTCAATCAGTGCCTAGCGAAGGTGATGGCTGACAACAGAACGAGAGTGATAACAGGCAGAAGAAGTGTGTTCCATTTGTCTGCATACGCTGAGATGTTGCACTGTGGCAGGGGCCTCCACCTGGCTACCCGACATAGTGTGCTGATGAGGCATTGCAACTAAGTTCAGATCATATCAAAAGAAACTCTACATGCCCAGTTTGCACAGTTTGCAAATTTACTACAGCACAACTTTTATGGCAATTCCATCTTTCATTGGGGAATATATTAATAAAATGCAATAATTAAAGTTGAAATATATATTGATAATTTTGAGTTCCACCATGGTGAAGTAGATAGCTCATCGCATTAAGCACTTGTTCTAGAGATCTGTGGTCATGTGCTGGGGTTCATATTTGTGTATATACATGCCATTGATAGGAGCACTTACTGTGCTACTAAACATCATGCCTGCAATAAAAAGAACTAGTTATGTAAACTAAAATAGCATCATTATGGCGCTCGTCTAGTTAGTGGTGGTGTGTGTTTTTTCTCACGCCAATAATTTTAATAGAAAGAACAGCATTGCAAGATAGATGATAGCTGCTACATTTCTCAGCATCACCCATCTAATGGTTTATCAAAATGTGTAATGAGAAGTGATGTTAGCGTTTCTCAAAATCCCCTTAGAATTGCCCTCTTCATCTCTTCTTTACTTTAATTTAATAAGTGCTTTCGTTCAGATGTATCTTGATTCTATAGGTCCCCTTTGATCATTGTACTGTTTTTTAATACATTTCTGTGCATGACGTATGTCACATTTTAGAATGTACACAGTGTGAAGAATTGCCATCTGACAAGGGTGCAAAGCCGTGGCGTTTCCGATCATGCACACATACCATGATGCACGTAGTCTCCAAAAGGGTAATCTGTCAATCTGATTCCCCTTTTCGTCAACTCCATGCCAAACGCAGTGTACTTGGTCCAGGCTGCATCCATGGCCTGATCTGCAGTGCCTGCTCTGCTCATGGTGTAAAGCAGATTCAAAGGTCACAAGGTGCAGCGACAGCCAAGTTTCTGCATGGAAGAGCTTCAATTAAAGATATGCCCCCATGTAGCAATACTACAATGATAATGAGTAACCCATGCCTGGGGCACGGTAAATTTTAAATAAAGCTATTATTGAGATTAGGCATGGTGCATGTTACTACGTATGATCATGGCCACCACATACCAATTGATATCACACATGTGTCAGCTCCTGTGAGTCAGCTCTGCTCTGGAAGGTGATGTGTATTCTGGTTAGCCAGATAGAGACCACCAAATGGCAGGACAGGAACCTGGAGTACCAGGCCTCCTTTTTGATCTCTTTGTGAGGGCAGGTAACACCCTCCACCAGAGGCAGCTGACCTGGGCCCAGGTATGAAAGGGCACATCCATTCAAAAGGAGTAGACTCACAGCAGGGTGCTGCATCCCTAAGGGACTTTGTGGGAAGGGAAGGGGGGTGGTATTAGAGTAGGCAGGAAGCCCTAGTCAATGGACTTCCACCATCTTTTTTCTCTCTATGTCTCTTTCCTATCCCCTCCACTTCCTCAGGAGCAAAGCACTTTGGTTGTGACATCAGAAGGGCAAAGTCCACTCTGTTGAAGATCAGGGATTGGGTCACTAAGTCAGGCTAACTTTAGTCCAATCACTTGGTGACTTTTGCCTTTAATAGAAGGTGTCTATCACCCCTTCTTAACATTCTCTCAGAACCTCTCGGATCATCTCAAGACAGATTCACCAGAGAAGAACTCACTGGACTTCCTCTGGGAAAGTTTTACTTTCCAAAGCCGTCAATCTGAGATGAAGAGGAGTCATCCAAGGCGGAAAGGAAGATCTGCCTGCTGCCCACTCCCAGGGCACATAGGGAGTGACCTTTGCTGTGGACCAGGATCTACCACTCTGTGCACACCCTGAACAGAACCATTCTGTCCTCAAGCCCCCCTGAGCGGGCTTCACAGCAGCTGGAGGGCCAGACCAGCCATAGCTCTCTGTTTTTCCGAACTGGTTGCTGCGTGTTCATTGCACCATGAACGAGAGTGAAAGCGCCAGCCCTGGCTTTTGCTTGCACCTCGAACCAGCTTGACGCTGCTTCATGCACTAGCTAAGCCAGTCACCTGCTAGGCCTGAATCAACTGCTCGATGCCGGGACCCAATTTGAATCACTAGTGAGTCACGCACTGACTCTGACCAGGGGTTACACGCCTGTTTGTTTTCTCTGTGCTTAGCCATGTGATGTTTTTCCAAGGGCATGTACTATGGACACATTCATACAGTAAACAATGTTCAGGTTGAAATGTTAGTTTATCATGTTATTAAATACTTGCTTAAAAATAATGTTCCTTTATTTTCTTTCAAATTAATATATTATTCGAAAAAAAAAAGTGACAATGGGCCTCATTATAATTTTGGCGGTAGCCGTGCCCTTAAGCAGCCCCGGCACCCGCGAATGGGCCATTACCGGCCCATTACGAGATGAATGGGCTGGTAATTGGCCATTTGTGGGTGCCGGTATGGCCAGCCTCCCGATCCCCATTCTGCCCCATAGGGCAGAATTGGGGTCGGGAGCATGGTTGCACCGGCACTGTTAATAACGGTGCTGGTGCAATCACGAGTTCTGCTCGCGGGTGCCGGTCTGCACGCCTGGTCAGATCACGCGTGCAGTCCGGCACCAGCAAGCAGAACTCGCAATGTGGCGGAGAGGTAACAACGGCGCTGGTAGCACTACCAGCGCCAGTTTGTTGCCTATCCACCACATTCGTAATGAGGCCCAATGCCTTCAATATAGCATCCCCTTGGGGAAACACATCACAGAAATGTGTAATTTTTATATTTTATTAACAACTAGATAATCCATTTGGAGCCTAGGTCAACTGTTGTTGAATTTGACTTGAGGTATGTAATCCCTTCATTTTGTGGATTGGGAGGCGGTGACATGGGTTTCAGGGCATGTGGGAGGAGGGCATGGGTTTCAAGGGGGAGCCCCAAAGCTGTCTGTGACCCGGGCACCAGAAACTGTTAAGAGACCCTGCCCGAACAGCCCAGCTTAGTGTGGGCACTAAGGAGCACGTGACATGGCAGAAACTGAGCAGTATGAAGCATTACAGCTTGCAGTTTAGCGCATCAGAGCCTGGCACTTCACTCCACGGGCTACTAACAAATGATAATCAGCATTGCAGGGTCCCAGTTCTGCTGCACAGGGCGTGCCTTCCACGTGCTTGTACTGATTGTTTTTATTTTCAAAACATGAAACGCAAACGTGATTATGTTTCTGTCAGGATGCATAGCTGAACAAAGCGACGCAAATGCATTGTTTTTTCACATTACCAACACCACTTCACCTTACTAATTGTGCGCGCAAAAGATTAAAACATTTTAAATAAAAAACACAGCCTGCACGGTGAATATCTGCATTCTGAATGCAGTCTCCCGCCCCCCCACCCCATCAATCAACTGAGAAAACCACATGTCAGAAGAAAAGATGATTTCATCTTTCCAGCACTGTTTCTGGCCGCCACGTCAGCTCGCAAAGCATATCTTTTTCCATGGCAACAGGCAATGATGTCAATGTGGCGAATAATTCATCGCCTCTTCATTTGCATGAGATGGCGGAAGATAACACCTTCCCAGAGAGCAACGTGCTTCATGATCAAGGATACACCACACACACAAACGCACAGAAACATTTAAAGTGTCATGTTCTAGAATCACAAGCCTTCAAGGATGAAGGCCCTGGCTCTACAAAACGTGCACTATTCAGACATTTTGATGGAAACCGACTTTCTGTTACCTGATGAAGAGAAACTTAAGCGCTGCCTTTTTTGTTTGCTGAAAGACCCGACCTGGCCACGTTCTCGCAGAAAAAGAAATGTCTATCATTTTTTTTCCCATCCATAGTGGCTGATCAAGCCTGCCAGGGAACATGTCCTGAGCGTGCAACTTGTAATACATTTATGGTTTATTTCTGCCAGGGACTGACTGCTGAAGTGTGAAGGAAACTCATTAAAATCCCTCACTGAGATCGTAGACCGCACAAAGAGAGGAGGGAAACTTAATGAGTTATACAGTTAGCCCCAAGTTACATTCACTGGCGTCTGTTCCCTCTCCAAGTCAGCAATTAGTAACGGCAATGTGTTGTTGTAGCAGTTCTTAGCTTGGTCGTATCGGACAATAGCATTGCTTTAATAGCCAGCCCGGTATCACGAAAGCAAAATCAGAAAAAAAGCTCATTTGGAAACCATGAGCTGAAAACATTACCTTAATCTCAAAACTAGATTCAGCGAGGAGGACACGTCATGGTTCTGACTCTCACTTGGTGATGCCTGAGAAAAAAGAAAGATAGTAACACAATTGAGATCAAAGGGCACACTGAAATATTTCAGTTTCAAGTGGTCGTTTGTATCCTCAGGACTGCATATACACCTCACAGGGTATGATGGATGTCAAACAGTAGTTAGTGTCATCTTAAAAAAGAGGCATCATTCCCTTGTGGAAATTAAATCCATGATATGTATATTTGCTATTTTTCTCTGTGACTCCAATATCTGTCCCTGACGGATAATTAACCCAAGTCAGAGACATAAAATACATATAGGCATGTTCTCTTTGCTCCCCTCAAACGCACCCCCCGCTCTTTCACTCACATCGTCATGATACAGGGTCAGAATATGGATGCTGCGCTTATTGACCTGCAGGCAGTTGCATTGTCACAGGGGCTCGAAGCCTGCCGGGGGCAATGGGCCACCGGCCAGACCGTTCTCGGACTGCTCAGGTAAGGGAGATCCTTTCCTTAAATGGTCAGTTGTGTGTTCCATTTATAAGTTATTGACTGAAATGAACAGGTATGAGGAGAGAAGCTGGTGTCGGGTCCCTCAACCATTGCACCATTGCTGAGCACCCCTCCATGAGCCCTTGGCAATTGTGAGCCCCTTACTGCATACTAATGTTCTACCTGCACCTAAGGCCAACGTCATCCCAGTGCCCATGGCACTTGCGGATGGTTTCGTGCCTATACCTCCCACTCTCACATGATTGTAGACCATGCGAATAAGGATTTAGTTGCCATGTGTCCCGCTCCCCCGCCTCATTTAATGGGCTTTAGCCTCCACCTTTGAATACTGTGTACCTCACTACCAGTGACGGCTTGAATACTGGCTGAGATATGGTTGCAAAGCACTTGAGAGAGATTGATGGGGCACCAGACATTTGCAACATACCCTTGGCCTCCTAGACCTTTCTGCCCCATCACCAGTGGAGAACACCTCTTCTTCAGGTGGTTACTCTGGTGACAAACTCGGTCCTACGTTTGGGTGTCCACTCAAGCAGCGTTTTAGGAACATTACCATCAATGAATGGAAAGAACCAGAGAAGGTGCTGATTGCCAGAGATTTGTCCAAGTTGTACATTCTACAAGGCTTTTAGGGGATATTGCCAAAATGCCTGAAAGTGGATTAACGTTTTTCCTGTTTTGCAGGAAACACCTTAGTTGCCAATAAGGAAGCAATCCCATCACACGACATCTTTCAGAGGGTTGAGCCTGCCCTGAACATGCCAATGATGCTTCTAACTTCTCAATATGGGCTGCCATATACTCTGCCTATTCAGCTCATGCCAATATACACGTAATTCACACTCTTACTACTCTTCAAGGCAAAGGAATATTTTGGTCTGACATCTTTGATATTATTGAAAAGGAGATCATGCTGCATCTCACTCATCTTTTCATATTTGCTGCACATTTCTATCCAGCCTCTCTTCCTAGCTTTCAAGGAATTCCTACTCTAACTCAAGTACTTCCTCTTTGATTAGATACTCCACACACTTTTGGTCTCTGTCCTCTTCTGTCCTCTCTATCTATACAATCAGTTGCTCCTCTATCATATCCTGCGTTGGCTTGGTTGGCAGATGCATGCTGATTCTCAGATCTTCATTTCATTGGCTTGCTTCGCTAGTCAAATTCACTCTTTTTTCTATAACTGTCTTCTGCAATTTAAAGCATGATACACTCTTATCCACATAATCTCGATCCATGTGAAAAAAAGGATTATTTCTCAAGTTTTCTATCTGTTTTCATCTACCCGCCCCTATATGTCTTCCCTTGCCCATGTTGTCTGCCTAATTCCGCCTATGATGATGAACATGGTGTCACTTTTCACTCTTGCCTTCACATCTCTCTCCATAGGTCTACTTTAGCAGTCAGTTGTCCTGTATGTTTTCCAATTTCCTAAGTTTAATTCCTTGATTGTCAAGCTACTGAACACCTAATTTTTACCCTTGTCCTCTCTGGCCTTGTCTATTATTCATCTCTTCTCTTGGGCCTTCCTGCTGTGAAGGTATCACAAAGCAAGACACAGACAACAGATTCAAAGTAAAACAAAAATGGTTTATTAACTCAAGTGTCAGGATGGTACAAGTTCTATTTTGCCCCATGCTAAGGTGGGATTTCCCTACCTGAACGAAACTAATGAAAGTCTGAGTCAGAAAGTTCAACTTAAAAGTCTATCTGTGTCCAAAATCTATCTATCCTTGCCCTCACAACTAAAGCTACACAGTGTGTAGGTATATCAACAAAAAACGAAACAGTGATCAAAAAAAGTTCTGAGCTGCTTCCAGCTCCTAGCTTCCTTTTCAGCTCCCCATGCCCAAGTTCAAGCAAGTTCCACTAAACTCTGGGGATTACCTTTCCCAAGTTCAAACAGTTCCACAAATACTTGGGGTTCCCTTCCCCAAGTTCAAGGCAACACAGTTACAAAAAAAAGGGGTCTTGAGGGCGCTGCCCTCTAGACATCATTACAGTTCATCAAGTCTCAGGGTTCTCTTCCCCATGACTTCAACATATCAATTTATACGGGTGTCACTTTTGCAATGTTCAACACACTCCTTCTGAATTAGATTAACAGTTCATTTAAATGACTCCTTCTTGGTTTACTGCAAAAATGTCTTTGGCTTTCACAATGGAGGGTTCCCTGTTCTAAGCGCAGTTGTCAGTCCACACAATCCACCCATTACAGGTCACACAACCAGGAACCCTAGACTCTTCAGCCCATGCAGGTTCTTCGGTATGTGCCCCTGTTAAAGATACACTCGCACTTAGCTTCTCCTTGTCAGCCTCTTGGCTTTATGTGCAGGTTCCACTCGCTTGGCTTCTCATGGTAAGCCACTTGGCTTTATGTGCAGGTTCCACTCGCTTGGCTTCTCATGGTTAGCCTCTTGGCTTTATGTGCAGGTTCCACTCGCTTGGCTTCTCCTGGTTAGCCACTTGGCTTTATGTGCAGGTTCCACTCGCTTGGCTTCTCATGGTTAGCCACTTGGCTTTATGTGCAGGTTCCACTCGCTTGGCTTCTCCTGGTTAGCCTCTTGGCTTTATGTGCAGGTTCCACTCGCTTGGCTTCTCCTGGTTAGCCTCTTGGCTTTATGTGCAGGTTCCACTCGCTTGGCTTCTCATGGTTAGCCACTTGGCTTTATGTGCAGGTTCCACTCGCTTGGCTTCTCCTGGTTAGCCTCTTGGCTTTATGTGCAGGTTCCACTCGCTTGGCTTCTCCTGGTTAGCCACTTGGCTTTATGTGCAGGTTCCACTCGCTTGGCTTCTCATGGTTAGCCACTTGGCTTTATGTGCAGGTTCCACTCGCTTGGCTTCTCCTGGTTAGCCTCTTGGCTTTATGTGCAGGTTCCACTCGCTTGGCTTCTCCTGGTTAGCCACTTGGCTTTATGTGCAGGTTCCACTCGCTTGGCTTCTCCTGGTTAGCCACTTGGCTTTGCCACAATGTGTCACACATCCTATGCCTTTATGTGCAGGTTCCACTCGCTTGGCTTCTCCTGGTTAGCCACTTGGCTTTGCCACAATGTGTCACACATCCTATGCCTTTATGTGCAGGTCCACTCGCTTGGCTTCTCCTGGTTAGCCACTTGGCTTTATGTGCAGGTTCCACTCGCTTGGCTTCTCCTGGTTAGCCACTTGGCTTTATGTGAAGGCACACACTCGCTTGGCTTCTCATGGTTAGCCACTTGGCTTTATGTGCAGGTTCCACTCGCTTGGCTTCTCATGGTTAGCCACTTGGCTTTATGTGCAGGTTCCACTCGCTTGGCTTCTCCTGGTTAGCCTCTTGGCTTTATGTGCAGGTTCCACTCGCTTGGCTTCTCCTGGTTAGCCACTTGGCTTTATGTGCAGGTTCCACTCGCTTGGCTTCTCATGGTTAGCCACTTGGCTTTATGTGCAGGTTCCACTCGCTTGGCTTCTCATGGTTAGCCACTTGGCTTTATGTGCAGGTTCCACTCGCTTGGCTTCTCCTGGTTAGCCACTTGGCTTTATGTGCAGGTTCCACTCGCTTGGCTTCTCATGGTTAGCCACTTGGCTTTGCCACAATGTGTCACACATCCTATGCCATTCTTTGGCCTTGCTGCACTGTAGTCATGCATAGAATTCACAGTGTGGTAGTTTTATTTCTTCCCCACATTTCTTTCATGCTCTTTTGCAAACTTCTGCACATGCTCTCTTAATTCGCCTGTTGTTTTCAAATGGGCACCTTCCCATCTATCTTTCATCAGACCATAGCTTTGCCCATAATGTTTTCATTCACTTCGGTGTTCAATTTTTCTTTAGCATCTTATACTCAAATATTCATTGCTTGCTTGGCTTGGTATTTCCAAAAGGTGATCGTCTGGACTTTTAATTAATTCCCTATTAAAAAAGTATTCATTGTGTTATTCAGGACTATTTTCAATTAATTTCAGATCACTGGGCATTCACAGATTACTTATTTCAGTTCGTTTGACATTCTCAAATACGTATCTATATTAGGGGTGCGCCCCGGATGGAGTGTTCACTGGATTACAGTCACCAGTTGTGCGCAACCGCTCTCTACTGCTTTTGCGGGTTCTTCAGTTTGATTCTCCTTGATCCAAAAGCTTAGCCTCTCTCACAACTGCCACAGAGAGCTTCCCTTGCTCTCCCGCTTGGCGCAGTGGCTGTGGGCTTTGGTGGAGCACAGCTTTCTGCTGTAGTTGCCGGCAGCCGGAGCTCAGCCAGGCAGTTAGACTCTCTTTTGGCCTGTGCTCAGCCTGGCTGTCTCTCGCCTTCTCCGGACTCATGCGGCTCACAATTCTGGCTTCTCTGACATGCTTCTCTTCAGCACATTTTTTTTCCTGCTCTCAGCTCTGGTGTGCAACCCCACCTTTTATATCTAAGGGCCTCATTACGACCATGGCGGAGGACCATGGTGCTATTAGCACCATGGTCCATGGCGCTAAGCTGCCAACTCCGCCATGGTGGTTGGTGGATTTACCGCCCCATCCCGACCTTGGCGGGGCGGTAAATCCCCAATCCCCATTTTACCCTTCCCCATTCCCATTCTTGCCCCATAGGGTATAATGGGAGTGGGGAAGGCGTTAATTACGCCACCGTAAATTACGGTGGCGTAATTAACAACAAGGTCCCTTACCGCCATGGATTTTACCGCCTGCAAAAAGCAGGCGTTAAAATCGCCATGGCGGTAAGGGATCTCGTAGTAGGGCGGAGGGGTACGCCATGCTCTACGCCGGCATAAAACCCTTTCCGCCAGGGTCGTAATGAGGCCCTAAGAGTGTTAAGGGTCCACAGGTGTGAGTGAGTAGGTTTAATTGCCTGACCTCTATGCAGCCTATTTGTTGGACATTCCTGACTTCCCCAATGGTACTCTTTCATAGTCTTCATCTTCGTCTCAGTAACAGAGTGGTGAAAATACCGACTGGTGTTCACTACTCGTAGTAGCCGCTTCCTCGCCCCAGTACTGTAATAGGATGAATGACAAACATTGAGAAGATCTAGTTCACAGTAGCCCATAAAGGTCAGGGGAGGGTTATGCTGGTCCTCAGATGGAAAAGCGGGATACCTTGTCTCAACTACCTCACCCTTAACCCCACTCTTCTTCAACCTCTTTCTGGTGCTTCTATATTGGTAATATCTCCTGGCGAGTTCTTGGTAAGTGGGACAGGGACAGCAATATCCCATAACTGCATCTGGGATAGAGGAAATGTAGAATACAGTGTCTCACCGGAGGACATCTCATCCCCAGTCCCCAAGGGCCCTCTTCTAAGGTGATCCTCCCTCACTTTTCCACCCCAAGGGTCAGGATCCAAAAGCAATGGCCTTTCCCTGGCCACCTGAGAAGAGGACCCAAGGGGAGTAGATGTGAGGACGCCCTTAGGTTTCTCACACTGCTTAACTCTTCCCCTTCTTCAATCTCTCATGAATGAATCTCTACCTCTTTTTCAATTACCTCCACATTCTCAAATTTCCCCTGCATTTGCCTCACTTCATTGTATCCCGTTCCCAAATCATCTCCAGTTTCATTTTCTTTGCATCATCTATCAGGGTGTCTTACAACCTGGCTAAATCTCTGCAATCCTCCTTGCAAATTCTCGTTGTTGTGCCTCGTCCAGACCTGTGTGATTTTACCGTTGCAGAATGGTACGCAACAGAAATGTCTGCATGTGAAATCTACGCAACACAAAAATGTGTGTACATTCCCCATGCGGACATCCATTGAAAATTACACAGATTCAAACACACACCCTCACACACACACTCAGGCACACCCCCAACACACCCCTGCCACCAAACCCCCAGGCCCCTCCTTACCTTTCCTTCAGATGCGCTGTGTCCCTGCAACACCGGGTCCCTCTCACTTCTGTGCACTTCCGTGATCGGGAACCGGTGCTGCAGGGTCCTTTTCTTTTCTTTTTTTTTGTTTTGTTTTGCTTGGGTGAGCTGCAGGGGTGTCGCCTGCAACACTCTGCTCACTATACTGTATATAGTGAGCGGGGTGTTGCGGGGGACACCCCCGCAGCCCCGGCAGGCTTTGTGGTTCTTTTTTTTCATTCAGCGACCCCACCAAAACACATACCACCAAAAGTTCAAAATGTTGGTAGTTTGAACATTTGGTGGTATGTGTTTTAGGTCTTTTTGTAAGGTCAGTAAATTATATTTGGTCATTTTGGCCTATTCCGCCTCGTCCACCATGTGTACTGCTTGTTCTCTTTTTTTGTTTAGCCTATAAGCCGCAGCCATGTCATGAGAAGTGAATATAGATAAAAGATGGGGTGAGAGGAACACACACAACCTGTGGGTATTATTTTCCTTTTTAGCTGAATTGTGTAAGGTAACCATGCCTTGCTTTTAGCACACTTGAGTTAGTCAGCCATATCTTGCATTTAGCCTAATTTGTGTAAGGTAAGCCTTACCTTGATCTAGCCCATTTGTGTTAGTAAGTCATATCCTGTATGTAGACTAATGATGTAACACATAGACCATCACATCGCTCCTCTCGCCAATTGACTTGTTAGACGCTGCACACCCCTCTCCTCCCCGCCACCTGGTACAGCTGTACCCACCCTCTGTCCCCCGCTGTATCCTACCCCCGCTGTATATCTTTTCTGTTGTTAGCATTGAAATGTTATGCATCTGTAATGTTGTACACTTCTGTAAAGCTCTCTGTTATATATCTGTATTGGTGTATACCTCTGTAAAGCGCTCTGTTGTTTCTTTAAGCTAGGTCCCCGCTCAATAAATACAATAATAATAATAATAATAATAATAATAATAATAATAATTATAATAATAATAATAATAAATATAATGATGTAAGGTAGCCGTTTTTGCATTTAGCCTAATTGTGTAAGGTAGCCATACCTTGCTTTTAGCCCATTTGTGTTAGTCAACCATATCTTGCATTTAGCCCTATTGTGGAAGGTACAATGAAGGAACCCAGGATATAGACATGATTGCTTGTACAGCTAACCCTTTTCTCCTGCTGCACGCAGCAACTTTGTAACTTAGAGGAAGGCACAGGCTCATTCCACACACCCTGCACTCCCATATAACATAAACACTATTGCACAACACCTCCGCCATAAGAATGAAGCTACCTTTAATGACACACATTCGAAATGTAGCTTCCCACATAATTGTGTCTCCTTAAACACAATCCACCCCGTTTAGTTCACAGCATACCTCTGCTGAACCCATCCACACACCATTCAGTCATGGATGACTAGCATGGTCTTGGCCACACCCACATAACTTTAATGGCTGAAATGCACACACGCATATCACCTCCCATGTTCCCAAATTTGGACTCTGGTCACTCCGAGGGTGTTCAGCCAACAGCACGTTGATATCATAATTATGGTGGAAGTCACTATACAAATGTCGAAATTAATTAATGAATAACTTATTTCTCGGAGAAGATTAGCTTTGGTCGCTTTGGCAACTTTCAGCCTATCAAGGGCAAAACCCTCCATTATCCTTACTCCTTAACTCTGGTATATCTTACTATAAGGTGTTTTGACATGGTTGTAGCATGAGGAGGTTATTCTATAGATTTAGTTGTCATTCCTCAAGAATCACAGCGTATTGTCACTCCTTGATTAAGAGAACCTTTGAAGAAAGTGTCTCTGTAGGAGGGTATTCAAGGCCTTCTGTGTAGAGAGTGATTGCACCGTGTCAATGTGGAGTTTTTGCATGGAGTATTTACTGTTCTGCTCCATGTCCCAAAGTCTTCATGGTGTATCCCAAATTACCTGAACCACCTCAACAGGTTCATAAGTACATCCTGTTCAAGAAAGTAATTCTCTTTGTCCTTCCTAGGAAATATGTGGAATACAAAGAACAGGAAGATGCTCCTTTTCATGCACTATACCTTCCAATTGACCAGTGGTTTCTCAGGTGTACCAATCTGTGGCACCAGGATCCATGACATTGTATGTGTTTGGCCTCAGTTCAGCAATAAGAGTATATGTTGAATCGGTGGTAGGGATTTTCAATGTAATTAGGCTTATCCCTATGTGGTTGACTGGTTGATGCATTTATATTTGCTTGTTCTGCAGACAGAGGGCATCATTCATGTTTGCAAACTACTCTCTAGGCAGGAGTTTTTCAGCAACCTCTAGAAGTCCCACTAGTACCTCATTACCTTTTAAAACTCACTGGGAGCCCATTCCATATTTGCAGACAGAGGGTGTCTCTTCCTCCTCTGAGGACCTGTGTGCGTCATGCCAGATTGGCATCACTCCTGGCAATAACCCACACCAACCACTCTTTTAGCATGACCTCAGCCCCCAGTCCCATTTTGGATTTTAAAACCCCCACTCCACCCCCCATTTAGCGCAACATCAACCCCCAGGCCCCATTTTTGTTTTCAAAACACCTCACCACCATTTTAGTGTGGCCTGACTCCCCAACCCCCATTTTTTGTTTTAAACCACCCTCGCAACCCCACTGCCCTTTTGGAGTGACCTCTGTCCACGGCCCCCATTTTGTTTTTCTTAAATCTCCCCCACCCCTTGTTAGTGCAACCTCCACCCCTAGGCCCCTTTTTTGTTTTTAAAACCCCACAACCACTACCAACCTTTTGCCGCAACCTCAGCTCCAGCCCCCATTTTAGCTTTAAAACCCCTATAGCCCCTTTTAGAATGACACATCCACCATTTTTGTTTTTAAACACCCCCCACACACTGCCCTTTTAGCGCAACCTCAGTTTGTGTTTAAAACCCAAACCCCCCTTTTAGCCCAACCTCATCCTCCAGCCTTCACTTTTGTTTTTATACACCCTCTCCTCATCTCCCTTTTAGCACAACCTAGCCCCCGGGCCCCATTGTTGTGTTTAAAACCTCCCACTGCCTTTTTAGCACAACCTCAGCCCCCAGCCCTTATTTATGTTTACAAATCCCAAACCCACCCACCAGACTCTCCACCAGGCCTTGATTGGTGTGCTTTGGTCACATGAACGCAAATGCACTCTTATTGGAGCCTCCCAGGGCAGCTATACCTGGGCAGCCAGCAAAGGGCAGTGGATAAGGACAATTTTCCTGTATGCCTGTTAGCCTGTGGCCCAGTGCTGCGCTTCAGGCCCCCGACCCAGCCAACCACAGGAAAGAAGGTAAGGGACATCACAATACATTGTGAAGTGTCCTGTGGTAATACCAGACACCCAGGACTTTGTCTACACTATTTCTGCTTCTGATACCTTAGTGGTTAGCCATTTCAGACAATACCGGGGGAATCCGTGGCCGTTCTGATCTTAGCCACCTCAAAATTGTGCTGGTCTACTTTCTGCTGCTGTTAAATGTAACCTCTCAAAAACTGTAATGGCCTGCTCTAAGTCTCAATACCCACCTCACAACTGTACTGGTCTTCTCTCTGCCACTGTTGAACATAGCCACCCAAAAATGGTATTGGCCTGATTTCCGCTGCTGCAAAATGTAGCCATTTCCATATTATACTGGTCTTCCTTCTGCTGTTTACTGTGGCCTCCCCAACAGTACTGGTCTGTTGTATGCTGCTGGGGCATTTAACCACTTCAGAACTGCACTAGTCTGACTTCTGCTACTGAATGAATGTAACCACTAAAGGACTGTACTTGGCTGACTTCTACTACTGATGTATCTGACCACTTTATAGCTGTACTGATCTGATTTCTGCTGCTGCTGAATTCCGACACTTCAGAACAGCACTGGTCTGACTTCTGCTACTGTTGTAATTAGCCACTTCAGAACAGTGCTGGTCTGATTACTGCTACTATTGAATGTAACCTCTGAAAAGCTGTGCTGGTCCGCTTTGTCTAGCTGTTGAATTTGTCCTGTTCAAAAACTGTGCTGGTCTGGTTTCTTCTGCTGTTGAACTAGACTACCCAAAACTGTAGTGATCTGTTTTCTGCTGCTGCTGTATTTAGCCTCTTCAGAACTGCACTGGTCTGACTTCTGCTACTGGCATAGTTAGTCACTTCAGAACAGTTGTGCTGGTCTGCTTTCTGCTGCTGTTGAATTTGACCCCTTTAAAAATTGTGCTGGTCCGCTTTCTGCTGCTGTTGAACTATACCATTCAAAACTGTATTTATTTGATTTCTGTTTCTCTGTACTTAACCACTCTATACTCAGCTGGTTTAATCGCTACCCTCCTGAACATAGCAATGCAAAAACCATGATGCCTTTAACTTTCTACTGCTTTGAATTCAGCAGCCTTTGAATTTACCCACTCAAAATCTGTATTGGCTAGTTTTCTACTGAAATTCAGCCACACTAAAATGGTGCTGATTTCTTTCTGCTGCTCTGAAGTTTACCATTTGGATCTGCCACTGTCCTGAACTTAGCCATTCTAAAACTATACTGATTTGAATATGCTGTTGCTAAAATTCAAACAGCTTGATTTCTACTGCTATTGAATATCTTCATTCTAAACTCCTAATACCTCCAATCTAGCAAGTTACTGTCGGTCTTGATTTTTGCTATTTTGAAATTAGTCCCTTCAAACTGAATTGATTTGTTCTCGACTGCCCTCGACCTATTGTCATTCTGTATGCTTGCTACCTTGAAATCCTACACTCTGAAAACCTGACCTCTTCTTTGTCACTCTGAATGTCAATGATCTGAACTCTACCGCTCTCAGACTTGACCACCTGGAATTTTCCAATTTATCCTTGCCACTTCAAACCCTGACATCTTCTATTACTACCTAGAACCTAAGTTCTTGTGAATGCTAACTCTTGAAATGTTACCCCCCACCCCGACTGGTTTGTGTATACCATCCCAAAACTAAACACTCTACCCAGGATATTTTGTTAAACCTAACCACTATGAACATTCTCACATCGAATGCTAACCGCCTGCATTTCTCTACCAAATCCCACCCACACAGAAATCCTGAGACCACAATCCAAGAAAATATTCCAACCAGGAGATACGCTCCACAGGGAGGTTTCTGTCCCTGGGAGTTTCCCAAAAATGATTGGCTATTTCAGTAGCTCGCCACCACGAATAATCAAGAAACTCCCCACCTTAAGGATTATCGGCCTTGAAACCTCCAACCACACGAAGAAGCTATGCCCTCAAAAACCCAGTCTCGCTCGCCACAAACCTAACCACCTGCCATCTCTCGCCACACACCCTTCTGAATTCCCCTGAGACCATGAAACAAGTCACCACAGAAGGGCTTTCGCCCATTGAACAAATGACAAATCCGAGACCTTTGTGACAAAGCAAGCCTCACAGCCCTATAACTACAGCAAGACACCTGCCACTGTGTGCAGCGCCACATCAATCAATTCAGTCAACAATCATCTAACACTACGGCATGCCCGCCATGATCAAATCCAACAGGAACAATCAAAAACAGAGAGTATCCTGACAAGGGAGCTACTACTAAACCAGCTTAATGCACTAACAGAATAACAACCCACAAAAGCACAAAACACTGCAACCACAAACATGCCCTGATACAAGTAGGACAAAGAAACAGGAATGGAAAATAGAGCAAGAAAGAAAACATAACCACACCTGCATCGAGCAACAGGAACTACCTATCACCATTCGCAACACCTCACAATCACAATTAACCGTCTCCGAATGAACTAAATATATGGACAAATACATGAAAAAGAACAGCATACATCTTCTGTTTCCTCACCACCTACAGTCCTACTACACTGGAAAACAAACAGCCCACAACAAAGGACCCAATGAATAATAGAGTGGACACCATCAGACTATTAAACCAACCACCACAAAACACAGAACCCGGTGACATTGAAAACAACTTACATAACCAGAGATTGGAAAAAGGACAACACAGACAACCAAACACCCCAATACAACAAATCAGAACAGAGAAACCCACTGTGCAACTTAATTGAACTCCTCAATGAAGGGACAGATGATTCAACCATGCACCCAGGAAAAAACAGGCTCACCCAAAACAAAGAACAAGCCAACTCGCACAGACTACACTGCAGCCTACTCAATGTATGATCTATGGCAAATGAAACTCAAATCTATGACCTCTTAAGCAAAGGTGGCACATACGTGCTTTTCCCCAAGGAAACATGGCTATCTGACACCTACAAAGTAATATCCAACCAAGACATACCTGACGACTACAAACTAATACACTCTAAAAGAGAAAATTGAAGAGGAGGAATTGCCCTAGTGCACAGAAATTACACCTGCTCAACACCTCTTCCATCAACCGACATAGAAAATGACAAATTACACCTAGTGAATCTAAAGCTCAATGACCAATCCACTTACTGTTCCTTCTGCTCTACATACTGCCCACTTACAATCCCAATGTCACTTCAAATCTCACTGACGCCATAGCCAACCTATCTACAAAATATGATAACATAATTGTTCTGGGGGACTTGAACATTTTGTTCGAATAAGAAAATTAAACAACAAACAACTCCTCCATTACCCTAATAGAAACCCTTTACTTCAAACAAATAGTAAATGGTCCCACCCATAGAGGTGGAAACACATCAGATGCAATATTCTGCACAGATGGACTCTCTACGGCCACCCCACCAGTACCAATCATATGGAGTAACCATCATATCATTCTGTTCGCTGTCAAAATCTTGAGCCACATGATGGCCACAAACATAAACCCTAACACATATATTGGAATCTACCAAACCCTCCCACCTCATAGCTAAATAGAATGACACTGGACTCTGTGGAAGATAACCTTCACACCTGGATGACAGATGTGCTAGGTTGAATAGCTCCCCTAAAACTCTACAAACCCACTGCAAAGAAAACCACATCAAGATGGTTCACAGAAGAACTGAGGGAACTCAAAAAATAAAACGTAATCAGGAAAAACAAAGGAGAAAACACTACAACCAAATGGACAAAACAAACTACCAATGACAAATACATTCAAATATACAAATCAGTAGTCCTGAAAGCCAAGAAAGCATCCAACAGAGCAAGAATCTATTCAGCAACAATACCACAACAACAAATCTTCTAAATCATCAAGAAAATATAAAACCCAACATCTTGCAACAAAAACATTGTACCATTGCAAACCATATGTGACAACATCACGGCCCATCTAAGAGCAAAAATAAAAGCAATAAAATGAACCATTGATTCAGGCCGCAGTACTGAAAACACACTCCCAAAAACCAGCACTTCAACAACCACCACAACACTCAAACGAATCAATCCTATAAACAAAGAAAGTTCCATCGCCAGATCTCCCAGTTTCTCTTGCCCATCGGGTAAAAAAAAACTACTCAACCAAAAAATGACAGCCTTATACTTCTGACTACTAATGGTTGCATCCCTAAACACAGGAATAGTACCAAAATCATTCAAATAAGTGTACATCAATACATTCCTAAAAGATGAGATGAGAAATACAGAAGACCCTACTAACTACAGATCTATGTGAAATCTACCATACCCAGCGAAAATCGTAGAGACCCGCATCTACTATGAACTACTCAATCATGTCGAAAGCAATGGAATACTTGACCAATCCCAACTCTGCTTCAGATCCATGAGAGGAACTGAATTAGCACTCTTCTCGTTATGGGACGAGCTATAAATAAACACACAATACTGCACCCAATTGGCCCCATACTACTCTACATATCAGCCGTCTTTGATACAATCAGACACACAACGCTAAAAAAGAGACTTTAGGAATATGGTATTACACGCTTCACACTACAATGGCTGAAATATTTCCTTACCAACATGGAGCCGCAATGGTAATACGAGTCCGGTGGTAACCTGCAGGTTTTTCCGGCTCGGTTAACGCCGTACTCGTAATGAGGCCCTAAGAAATTCAGAGGAACTTCCGTCTTCTACCAGATAGCCAAACTATGGAACTCAATACCAAAGGAAATAAAAATAATGGAAGGCCACCTAATATTCAGGAAATGACTAAAAACCTGGCTATTCAACTCACCAAGATAAACATAGATGCGTGCCTCTCAAAACCATACACCTGGACCAAGCAAACACAGGACAACACAGGACAATACAGAATTAAGAACTTACAATTAAACTACTCAATACCCAGAGATCACCTGAAACAAACTATCCACCCCTTCTCTTTACCACACCCTCACACCTCTCATTTATTAAACACACCGAGAGGGCTAGTGAAATAACTCACACACAAATGGCACACCCATCTCTAATCATACTACAAACCCAATACCTGCAGATAACAAACAACTTAGAAACTGGATGTCACACTTCCAGACCCAACCAGCACAGTGCACATAGCAAAACACACCTAGAAAGCTCCCATGCCAGTTTCTCCTGGTTCTGCATGCATCCTGGTGTGTGCGCCCTGATGCCATAAAGAGGTGAGGACAACCTTCATCCTATCCCTCTTTCCCTTCGCTAACCAATCCTACCCACTTTTCCTACAGAGCCACATGAGTGCCTGGAGACCATGCAAATGGCAGCAGTGCATGGTATGGATCAACATAACATAGCATAAGAATTCTAAGGCGAGTGCAGCAGGAGTGTGTTGTCATGTGGAAATGATCCCAATTGAGTCTTTTTGCTCTGTGTACTGCTGGTGGGCAGTCTTCAGTAAAGAAAACACCAGCTTGAGGGGAAAGCGGAGTGAGTGCGGCAGGAGTGTGTTGCCATGTGGGAATTATGCCAATTCAGTCTCTTTGGTCTGTCTACTGCTGGTGGGCGGTTTTCAGTAAAGAAAATACCAGCCCGAGGCGAAAGCGGAGTGAGTGTGGCAGGAGTGTGTTGCCGTGTGTTTCCGGAGTGCACAGCAGCGGTTCGGGAACCCCTATCAGTTGCTGATCAGGATATCGGACACCAGGTAACATCATTATCACTGCCTCCTTGCTCTGATGGATAATTTGATCCCGTCGCATTAAGTTCACTTTCTGTGCACCTACTTAAATTACAATGGACTGCTCTGCTGCTTGCTTCATTGTTTAAACGTGTCAGAGTAACACTCTTGAATTGGTCCAATCCATATTTTGAGCTAGTGCAGAGCTCAATTAGGCAAGACTTTGAGTGTTGTCTGCCCTGAGTGGGCCAATGCTAACTTGCTATAATCTCAGAAGTGGGTCCCTAAATTGGAAGGATGACCTGAGGGACCCCAAAGTGGAAATAATCCACTGGGAAATTCTCAAGGTGGTCATATTGCCACAATCCTTTGATTGCAGGCTCAAGGAGTGCACCAACCATGTAGCAATCAAATAATTTCGACTTCCAGCCCGTGTCCCGAGCAGCCCCCCTTGGGATCACTAGCTAGAAATAACTTGGACTACACGCTATCCACGACCTCAATGAAACATATTATCACTAAGGGGATGTCAAACAAAAGGAGATCCTTAAGTGATAGTATTTTGTGTGAAAGAAAATTGTTGGACCAATTGCAAACTCACCAGGAATCGGATACTGCTATAATTGGCCGGGGGGAGGTGGCCTTGAGGACTGACATTATTGATGCCCTGCCTGCACTTTTGGTTGGTGGGGTGCAACCCTCTGAGTCAGGGGGGCTGCACTCTACTTGGCCCTCAAAGGAGGATTGTAGTGAAGAACCCAATCAGTCCGCAGGGGCTTTTGAATACTTTCAAAGTTTCCATAAGTTTCATGATTAAATCCACGTAGTTAATGTTTTAGGAATGATTCCACAAACTTTAGGGCTGCGATTGTTTCTCCAATTTTTTCAGCGGTCATCAGCCCCTCCCACCATTCATCGTCAGTCATCAATTCATATGTCTCAGCATATGCACCCAAAAAGGTTGCTCTATGTTCGCTCAAGCCTGGGCAGATTACTACCAGGTGTTTTATAGTTTCAAATACCTGGTCCTTTTTACAAAAGCGACATGGACCCTCCTGTGATGTGATCTGTTTTCTACGTAGCATGATCTCTTTAGTTGGTACTATTCATTCTACATCTCATAAGTAGATCTCGATAATGAGATGATGGGAATCGTTTCAAATATTTTGGGGGTTGGTTAAATTACTTTGACTCTCAAGTAATACATTGATCTTGCTTGTTATTATACACCAGCTCAAAGGTTTCAATCCAATCCTTTTCCTGCAAAATCTTCTTTACTTTCATAGGGTTGGTTAGTAACAAGACAGTCGCAATTTCATTAGACATCAAAAAACCATTGCAGCAGTCCACCCATTCCTTCAGGTACTTATCTTTCCCCCACTCTGGCTGTTCAAGAACTCTAAGGGCACAGGTAGAGAAGGTGCAACACATTTCCAATAGAGTTAGAGGGTTTTCCACACAGTTATCGATGTCAGGGACTGAAGTCTTAATTCATGTCGTATCATACACCCCAGTAGGCGATTAGGTAACCTCAAAACCTTCCTCCAGAAGTAGCTCTCACAAACTCTCCAAACCTTCCAAGAGAGGTTCAACAGGGATTCCAATCCATAAGATAAAACCGCCACCGCATTTTGCTTTTAAAAGGTCAAGATCGGGATCATAGAGAATCTTCCATGGCGGTTGTCTATAGCTCTTCCCTGGTTTGTCAGTTTTATGCATTTTTTCTTTGATCAACATGCAGTGTCCTTGCTCATTGATATTTTTATTGATCATTACTCCTAGGTATATTATCGAGTCCACAGTTTCTAACTTCTGGCCATTGACAGACCAAAAAAAGGCTTTTTTTCTTAGCTTAGTCCCAGGCGCTGACTTCATTATCATGACTTTTGATTTCTTGTCATTGGCAACCATCCATATTATCATCTCGAAAGTTTTCAAATGCATCCAACCTTCTCCGCAGACCAATTTCCATCTGGTCTATAAAGACCAGGTCGTCTGCATCTAAAATCCAGGGGATTTCCCCCTCATTTATTTTTGGCGGAAAGGCTCGGATGTTCATTTGTGAGATCTTCATATCTGTCAGGTAGAGGAAAAACAGGAGGGGGGCCAAGGCAGAGCCTTGCTTTATGCCCTTATATGTATTTATATTTTTAGAGAGAGAGCCTTCCCTTGTGAGTCGCACCTTGATCATTGTATTCATGTAGAGCGATCGTATAGCCTCTATTAGATCGTTCGGACAGTTTTAATTTTAGCCATAGACGTTCACGGCACACACAGTTGAACGCCTGCTCTATATCTACGAATCTAAGGTAGACTTTGGCATTAGTAGCTAGCGCACGTTGCTTCAGAAGGTTGAGAATTAAGAGGTTAAATGATGTTCCCACTCCCGTAATGAATGCTGTTTGCCTTGGATCCAATTTACCGGACTTCTTAGCCCAAAGTTTCAGGTCTCTTAATAGTAAAGGGGCAAATAATTTGCTGATCGAATCCAAAAGGGATATAGGCCTGTAATTGGAAGGGTTACCCCAGTCTCCTTTTTTATAGATTGGGATTATTAATGCTTCTCTCCATGATTCTGGTATGGTCTTCGTTTTTAATATTTGGCTAAAAAGTAGGGTAATCAAATTGCTCCAGTTCTCCTCGTTCTTTTTCAGGGCGTAGTTTGAGTTGCCGTCAGGCCCCTCAGCCATCGATGAGCGGAGGCTTTTGATCATCCTTGATATTTCAGCATGGTCAAAATCCATTTTCCAAACAGTGGGATCAATGATATGATATGGTATGATATGGCATTTATAACGTGCCTATACACAAGTGTGTCTATATAGATCTTATCATACTGGGTTATGTTTTCTTTTCCGAAAAGAGTTGCATAGCGTTCAATCCATCGTTCTTCCAACACTTGTGGTGCAGGAATTGCTGCCTGGAGATCATTTCCCTTATTTATAATGTCCCATAGGTTCCTGCTGTTTTCTGCACACACTGCTGCTAGCATTTTTGCAGCGTCGCATTGGGCCTGGTTGTCTCGTGTAGCTCTTAACCAGTTTTAATATTTTTGTTTACATTTTCTGATATTCTCCTGTTTGTTCACGCTTTCAGATATATAAAGTGATCTTAATTCTGCTGTATACTTTTTCCTTTTTATCACCAAGATCTCGTTGTAGGCGTGTTTCCTTTCTCTATTCACGTTCTTATTCCCACTTTTTTTATTTCAAATTCCTTTAGGAGCCACCTGTACTCTCCCTCATTCAGATTTACCAACAACTCATTTTCGTACTTCCTTACGCTTTTCGGTAAATCTTTCTCCTCAATTCGTAGCCTATTCTGGCCACCAGTGACTTCCACTAGGCCCATCGCCTTCCTCTTTGGCAGTTCTATGGGTATTTCTGTTTCGATTTTAAGGAGATCATGGTCACTTGTTTTTTTCTTTTCTATTTTAAATAGACTAACTCACTGTAACAGTTTATCCAACACCAAACAATAGTCAAGGCAGGCACGGCTTTTGCCTCTGGGCCAGGTATCTGCACCTTGTAGTTCTCCATTCATTTGTCCATTCAACATCTTCATATCCCTGATTTCCATTTTACTAATCCATCAAAGCGGTTTTCCTCTTAATTCTGATCTGGGGATCGGAATTCCTTGGTTCAAGAGTAGTTTGATATTTAAATCACCACAGATCATGATTACTTGATTTTTTTTCGTCAGCATTGCATTATCCTGTTCACTCATTATTTCTTTTAGAAAGGGGTCAGTTTGTACCATATATTCACTCCAATACGTATTTATTAAGAGCAATTGTAGTGTTCCCCCTTCCCACTGTTTAATATTTCCAGGATTTGAACGAAGGGATTGGGTATATGGTGCTCGAAAAACATTTAAACCTACGTCAATTATGACCAAGGTTAAGATTCAAGCGTAGGGACGTCTCTTTGCCCCTTTCCTTGCCGGATTAATGTAGACTTCATAGTTTTCACATAAGGGCTTGTTCCTTACCCATGTTTCATGGAGGCAGAGAATTTCATATTGGCATAGGGCCTTATCCTCCCCCGAGTATAGATGGTTAAATCTGCACCTATTCCAGGAGGCACAGGTAAGTCTCCTCACCTTACCGATGTTCTCATTCTAGTAATTCTTGTTTAGCGCAAGAGCGCACGCCATCCAGGCCCAATCTTGTATTGATTATTTAGACTGGGCTTTTGCTCTACGCAGTTTAACCTGTTTCCTTGAATTATCTACGGTAAATCATAACGTCTTTTTTTAAACCATCGGACTCTTGTTGCTCCACCTTATCCACCTTCTCTGTTACTCTTTTGGACTCGTTTTGATGATCATTCCTAGATATGTTCCTCCTTTCCTGTTCAGGCTTCTCTTCTAGGTTTCTTCGTCGCAATATATCCACCCTAACCTTTTTAAAGGTTGCATTCGATCGTTCACCTGTATACTCACTTGGTTGATTAGGTGAGTTCTTAGTCATTGGGGTAATAGCACTGGATATCTATTTTTCCCTTCCATTATTATATTCTGTTATTTCATAACCCAAACAAGATAATTCCGATCTTACTTTATGGAGGGCTTCTTTTGTTGTGTAAGAGGCCAAGTGCAAAATTCCTGGATCTGTTCGTCTCTCACTCACAAATTCCACTATACAAATATCATCTGACGATATGGATCTTGCTTTCGGTATCTGTCATAAGAGATTCATTTTTTTTTCTCTATCTAAGATAGTTTTCCTAGATTCTTTCGCTATTTTTTCCAATTGTAACTTATAAAAATCTGCTTCTTTCCTCCGCTGGTTCTCCTTTACCCATTTCTTAGTTGCACTTTGGTAAGGCCTTTCCTTAGGTTTGTGGCTATCCCCTTTACCATTCCTCTGATCATTTGTCTTTGTTTTTCCAACTTGAGTCTTTCCATCCATGATGTCCCTTCTTTTCTCTTCCAGGGTTCTAAATTGATCTGTACACCCTTTCTGTTGGTCTTCTACTTTCACCCTCAGTACCTTTTTATTGTTCTCACTTTGATTATGGGTGTTATTTTCTATCATTCCCTTCAGTTTTGAAGCATCTGATTTAGGAATTACTGGCAGCTCTCTCACCTTTTTTTCAATTTCTTCCTATTCCGTAGCACTGAGGTTTTACCACTCATCATCCTGGTTATTTTCAATAATTTCTATTAAATCACTCAGGCAGGCTTCGGACTCAACGTCTTCCTGATCATCATTGGCATGGGGTTCACTTGATGTTAATGTGTCATTTAGCACCTGCGAGTCATCAGGGTCCAATGAAATAATAATTTCCCTTCTTGCTTCTTTGCACACTGGGTCAGATCTAATTTAGGTGGCGTTCTTATATTCCTTAGAAATTAGCTTGATCCGTTTAATTTCCTTTTTGGAGCCATGTTCATGTTTTTAGATTTAGTTTTAATTCACTGCCATTGTTTAATTTATGATTGGGTTTGTTGTTTTAGCCTCAGTAATACAATTATTGCTGTTTTTTTGTTGCCTTTTTGTTGTTATTGTGGATCCCTGCCCTTTGAAAGATTACACAGCTGTATTTTGCAGGTTCTGTCCTATTTTGCAAATTTCTCTGGCTTCCCTCCTTTCCATTGAGGGTTGTCATCACTCATTCCACCGAGTGGTCGCCAACCGCTCCATCTTTTTCACTCGCATGGTCAAGTTGCACACACCGGGTGCAGTTTACTACAGCAACTTTGTAAGGGGAAGCTTGGAGTTGTTGCTTTGCTTCAGCTGTTTTGTGACACTGTCTCATCCATCTGCAATCTTCTAAGACTGCCTCCATCAGCTGTGATTTATCATTTGTTTCTCTCCTGGGCATGTCGCTTATGCGACTTTGCCATACAGATGATTTTTCAGCTTCCTTATCCAATCTCTGTTGTATTTTATGTGTGAAACATTCACATTTTCGTATCTGGGAGGTAGCCTTGGCATTTCCTACCAGAAGATCCTGTAATGAACTGACAGCTATAGTTAATGCGGACATCACCATATCTTGTAAACGGGCCATGTCCTTTGCTCTAAGCCCATATGTTTTTGGGCTTTCCTGTTCCACTTCCGCACCAGTATTGTCCCTTAGTTTCCCGTTGTCATCGGGATTATATTGCATCTTGTCAAGTGTTCTCTTCCAGTCTGACCATTTTCTGGTACTTGCCTTTCTTGAATTGGTCGAGCACAGGTGCATTTCAAAGGCCTTTTTCCCAAAGAGTTTACATCTCCTTTTTGCAATCTTAGGGCGGTTTCATTGTCAAGGGCTGCTATTTTTTCATTTATAAAAGACAGACTTTTCTGCTTTTCCCGTGCAATTTTCCCTGTTAGAGTGGTAATATCTTGTATTAGTTTTTCTGCGAGAGCAGAATTTGAGTGGCTATCTAAGCCATTCTTTATGTTTGAGTCATTCATATTTTTACATCCAAAAATGGGGTGAAGAAATTCTTCCACCCTTAAGCCATCAGGTGATGGATTTAACCTCCTGGATTGGTCAACACTGGATCCTTCCTTAAGGGGCGAGTCCTTTCCCAATCTACTTTGTGTCCCCCATGACTGCGGTAGGGGAGACAGTTTATTTTTCCCAGAATCATTTGAGCTATTCCTTAACCAAGTTTGCTCCCTCAAGGCAACCCAGTCATCTAGTTCTTCCTGAATTTGGCTGTCAGGTATTTCTACGGTCAATTCCAGGTGTCTACCCTCGAGCAACACTATCACTTAATTTTGCTTGCACGGGTCACCGGCCATGATCTCGGGGGTTGGTTGTGCATTAGCAATCTCCCGTTCACCCGCTAGTTTCACATGCCCCATTTCACCTCCCTTTTTCCCTACTTCATAGATTTTGGTTTGAGGGCTAGAGAGGAAAACAGGCACCCCCAATGTGTCAATATCCATTATTGGGGCTTGATAAACCCTTGAGGAAGGGGTGGTTTTCATTAAGGCTTCGCCGTTCCCCACCAGATCGATTGCGGGAGCGGTATCACTCCTTTCAGTTGACCCATTTCGATTTGGACTTTTGGGGCATCTTGTTGAGTCAATTGGTCACGATTTCGAAACCTTGAATTTAACCCTTAAGTCAGCTTGCACTGAAGTCTGTAAGGAAGTCTGTAAGAGAGTCTGGCTGTTAAGCCATTTGCGATCCATTACACAGTTTATTTCACCCATTCCCACCCCTTTCTTACTTCCATTAGCTGGTTCAGATGTATTTTCATCATAGTTTTTGCATGCTGAATCAGCCACACTCATTTGAAGGGGGTCAGGGGTAAGAGGACATCTTGTGTTGGTTTTACGCGTTGAGTCCCAGACTCTGACGATACTGAGGACAGTAAAACAGATGCCGGCAGAGACGTTAAACGCTGCCTCACCGGCAATCTTGTTCTGGTACCCACTGATGTTTCTGGTATTCCAGGTGGTATCATCTCGATCGGTGGGCGCTTCATCGATGGGCTGCTCCTCATGGCAAGGTCACCTCTGCCACCAGCGACCACCGGAGAACACAGGGTAATACCACTTGCCACCACTTTCGCGGCCGCTTTTGCGGTATGTAGTGGCTTTATGGGTGAACTCCCAGCTTGCAGCAGGTAGTAAGCACCGCCTCCAGGCACGCTTAAAGGAGCAGCAACAGGCAGAGAAACTTTCAGGTACCGGGTAACACTACTTGCCACCAGTTTCGCAGCCGCTTTCGCGGTATGTAATGGCTTTATGGGTGAACTCCCAGCTTGCAGCAGGTAGTAAGAACCGCCTCCAGGAAGGCTTAAAGGAGCAGCAACAGGCAGAGAATCTTCCAGGTATCAGGTAACACCACTTGCCACCACTTTCACTGCCGTTTTCATGGTATGTAGTGGCTTTATGGGTGAACTCCCAGCTTGCAGCAAATATTAAGCACTGGCCTCCAGGCAGGCTTAAAGGAGCAGCAACAGTCAGAGAAACTTCCAGGTACCGGGTAACACCACTTGCCACCACTTTTACAGCCGCTTTCGCAGTATGTAGTGGCGTTATGGGTGAACTCCCAGCTTGCAGCAGGTAGTAAGCACTGGCCTCCAGGGAGGCTTAAAGGAGCAGCAACAGGCAGGGAAACTTCCAGGTACCGAGTAACACCACTTGCCAATATGTTTGCAGCAGACATGGTTAAAGAATTCATTTAAACGTGACGGTTTTACAATCCTAAACCAGTTTGCAACCAATATAAATAGGGGCAGGCCATCGGGGGGCCTAGTGGTTACTGTACAAAACACCTTGGCAAAGTCCATAAAACAAAAGACTGGGTATCCTGCCAGCCAGGATTTGTTTCTCTAATCAGTCTATATGTAAATCCATCATATTGATTAATGTATACTGGAACCCTGCTCATTCTAATTTGGATGGATTTCCTGAGGATTTGTCAAACATATTGTTGACTACAAGTACCGCTTTTCTGGATGACAATGTTCTTCTGGCAGGTGATCTGAACTCCTGTTGTGTTGGGGGGAATTTAGATAGGGTCAATGCTGGTGCATTGCTTTTGAATGGTCACAAATGGTGTAACTTCTTATAGGAATGTAATCTTTGTATTGCAAATGGTTGTATCCCCGGAGATATTCCGCCTGCCAAAACATGGAGAAGTGGTATATGGTCACCCACTATTGACTACATAATAATGTCCGAACCCCGCTTGTTTGGAGTTGCGGGCTGTTGATATTGGTACAAGTGACAATATTCCTTTATCAGTGACCTTTGTCCATCACAAAATGTGTGCCTCTGATTTAAAATTCACTCAAATACCTTTGGTAAATCAGGGTGGTTAGAGACTGCTCGCATTTAGTAGAAGAGAAGCCAACCCGAACGGCAGACTGGAAAAAAGATGTATGGGCTCCAGGGTCCTTTAAGAATTCTACGAACCTAAATTGTCAGTGAACCTCCTTTGGGGCATTGATAGGCCAGTTATTAAGCATGGCCTTACAAGGAAAGTTAATTCCCACGGCTAGGATTTAGAGACAGTGGAGCATAAAATATCTCTGCGCACTAACATCAGGAGGCTGGTAAAGGAGGGTCTAGACCAATGGGTATTCCAGCGAGAAAAGAGATCACTCCAAAACAAATATAGAAATTGGTTGAGGAGTAAAGAATTCGAGAGAAGCCAATCTGATGGCCTGTTTATGTTGAAAGCAGCGGCAGAGGGCAACTATCGTAATTCCTGGGGTATCTTAAATCGGCAACCACAATTCCAGGTTACAGTCCAATCAAATTGTATCCTGTCCTGGAATCAGTCTGGACAGAATATTTTACAGGAATGTTTGAGGAAATAAATCCTTGTGGTTGTGTACCCCTGGATTGAAGTGGGAACTTGAATTTTAAGAAAGTGAGATTGAAGGCATTATACGTACTTTGTTGAAATAGAGGGCAGCAGGACCAAATGGACTCACAAATGATATGTTGTTATGTGCAGTGGGAACTTGGTCTTCTATCCTTCTGAATTTGTTTAACAACATAATAAAAACAGGTTAATGCCCTGAGTCATGGCACTTGTCAATAATAATCCCTATATATAAGAAAGGAGACCATGGGAACCCAGCTAACTATCGCCAAATAGCTTTAATGGGTAAAGAGAGCAAAATATCTGCTCAAATATTATTTATAGAAATTAGTGAATTGGGCGGAACGGGCACATATAATTTTGAAGTTCCAGACGGGCCTCCACAAGGGATTGTCCACTACATTAAACAACCTGGCTATTAACATTCTAAACACTAAGCAAGACAAATATTTTCACCTTTATGAGGCTTGGATACACTTGTCTAGTGATTTGACATCATACATCGAGGGAAATTATGGTGCAAATTAAAAAGAATGGGGTATCCCCGATGGGCTCTGGTCTATCATAATTCACATTCATAATAAAACCAAGAAACAGGGAAGATTAAACTTAAAAGGTGAATTGTCCTCACCGATCCCAATGGCCAAAGGCTTAAGACAGGGATGTATTGTTGCACCCTGTCTTTTTAATCTTGCTTTGGCTGATCTGTGGAAAAAATTGGCATCACATACAATGGCTTCACCCAGAATTGGTGATCTTAAGGTGACTTGTTTGGCTTATGCGGATGATGTGGTCCTGTTAGACCGTACTCCGATAGGTCGACAGCGCCTGATTGTGGCCTTTGAAACACCTGTCTGAACGATATAGTCATCAATCCAACTAAAACCTTTGTGAAGACCTATAACAACTCAAACAAGAAAAGAACAGGTTGCGTCAGGTGGAAGATGGCTGACTTGACCTTTGCTGTAGTAAAGGAAATAAAATACTTGGGTTTCATGATAAGATCGCCTGACAAATGAAATAATTCCTGCACACCGATTGTCGATTCACCATCCTAACCTTAATCAAGTTCTATAAGGGTAAGGTAATACCCATTTTAATGTACAGAATTGAGATTGAAAAATGGGCTCTGAAGATCAATTGAGTTCGGATAGAGGGTCTGATCTGGAAACAGGTATTTAATTTACCACAGTCGCTTTCCATGACTAGGCTAAGAAGGTACGAGGTAGGTCTGCAATCACTGAAATTTCATGCAGAATGGAGAAGGATCATGTTGTATAGATCTATCATGACCCCGGTCAAGAATTCCCTCTACGAGGATATAGGCAGTCTAATGTTAAGAAATACCAATGTTTGCTTGAGTGAATTAAAACATGATGTATTAGGTATAACTATGAAATGCCATACCTCTGAAATAGAACTGAGAGATAACCCATTAATACTAACAAAAATATGGGTGAAATAGATTGTATAGAAACAAGGCTGTCATTCATAAGCATGAAATGTTTTGAGAGTTTTGCAGTAAATGATAAACCCTTGGGTTATCTGTTGCCATACCTGAGAAGGTTCCAAAAATCGAGATGGAGGGCCTAAGGTTCCATCTAAACTAATACACCACATGACCTCTTCTGAACACAACGCAAGGAATAAGGACCCATTGAAGGATAGTGTTTGCAACCTTTGTGATTCTGCGGCACTACAGAATGTAAAACACCTCCTAATATCATGTCTAGGGTTGAACGAGCAAAGGACTGTACACTTTTCACGTTTAGTTCATAATGTTGACTGGCTATACTTAGATGAATTTTGGTGGCGATGTCAGCTGGGAAGGAAACTTTTTTATCAATGGAAGTTCTTAGATTTTGAAAAAAGAAATGAGTTATTAATCAAACCCAAGTGCGAAGTTACTATTAGCGGGCTAGTTTGGGACTCTATGGGCCTCATTACGAGGTGGGCGGTGAGGGATTACCGGCACCAGTAAGGGCACCGGTGCCGGTAATTCCTTACCGCCCTACTACGAGTTCCCTTTACGGGTCCTTCCTTAACGCCTGATTTTACCATCTCAATATATTATATGGGCACCATTTAGGAATCCAATAATGAAACATTTCCATTTCTTCTCCCTGTTTCTTCTCTCATCTTGCCTGCAGTGTAATTACTTGTATGTGACACATTTTGATTGTGTGCATCCTTGTTTTGAATCTTGAACTGATGTTTTGACTAATGGTTTGTATTGAACTTGGATCACACTTTATTGAACACTATACAACCCTTATACACTCACAACATTCACGTGCACAATATATGTTTGGAATATTATATTCAGATCCTGCTCAATATTGATATGTTGTTTTTCATACATATCTCATTTGATGGTTTTAATATATCATTGAATTCAAATAAGTGTACCTAAGTCTTCTCAAAGACAGAGAAGGCTGAAACATGTGTCAGCCATTTTTTCAAAGGTGTTTGGATAGAAATAAACCAACTAACTTGGAATATATCAATTTCAGGAAACTTGTCAATAGTATTATTGAGGCTGAATAATTAATCTTTATCTTATCTATTGAACACATGTGAACACAATTTCTTATCAGAGACAATTATTTTAAATTCTCTGTTTCTAAAGCCTACAATATACAATGCTTTTCTGAATATTGTGTTTTGTATGTTTAGCGTTACTTGATATTTCAGTGTAAAGCTATTCTGAGTTTGCCTTATTTAATGAGGAACATATTTAATTAGACAATAGTTCACAGAGGAGAGAGGTCAGCAGTGTTTGATGCATTGATGGACTTTTCAGGACTTTTCAAAGGGAAGATTGACTTGGTTCAAAGGTAGACAGGGACAACGTCATACTCCCTTTAGTGGGTGATGTACATATTGTTGTGATCTCTGGTGTTGAATCTGCTGCCTCTTCAAGTGTCCTATGCTCCAGGTCTGAAGAATCTGAGAGCAGATGGTCTGAGTAGGATTTCCACCACCTCTCTAAACTACTCCCTGACGCTCACAGTCTTCAACATGATTTGCAAGAAAACTGGTTGCCGAATGTGGACATGTTTTATATCGATCATGGGTGCAATGTTGTCCTCCCAATTTGTTTGTGTTGGCCAAGGGTCTTCCTTGTTTTGGTCAAAGGTGCTCAAATATTTGGCCTGGCTTTGGACTCTTTTCTTTGCCTTGTTCCAGTTTTTCCTCCTACCCAGTGTTCATCTTCACATGAAAAGGGTTGGCTCAGTTGTGATCCAGACTGCTCTACTTTGGTCTCATAAATCTTTGTTTCACTTCTCCAACTATTATTAGGACCACCAATATGCTGTGGTGACTTCTGTATTTTTACTTGTGCTATCCTTACCCCGCTACCCGTTTTGTTCTTTTATAGTTCCTTGACTACTGCATGTCCGTTCACCTCTACCTGTGGAAATTCTGCCATTGCCCGAGAGGAACTATACATATTAGGCTTGTTTTTCAATGCTAATCGAGGATCAGTTTGTTTAGACAGCTATACCATTATTAGCAGATGGAATTGGGGACTTGCTAAATAATGTTCCTACATCAAGCAAAACAATCATTGCAGAGATACACCCTTTTGCTTGGCCATGAATTTTACATGTTGGCCAATCTGTTCTGCTTTGAATAAGGTGTTTGTAACAATTTCCATACACCTGATTGACACTGACCAATTTGTATTGTCCTTATTGACTGTCATTATGTCGTGTATTAAAATAGGTATGTTTATCCAACAATTTATTGGTGTTTTGGGAATGTTCTTTGCATGATACAAAAAAATAGGATTGTCAAACTTACATTTGAATGTGACTGTGTAGTTCTTTTGGATGTATGCCCATATAATAAATGTTGATCCATCAATTCAGCAGATGTTTTGGATAGTTTTGGAAAGGTTTGACCATGTTTGTTTAGAAATGCTGTGGATTTCATGGCTTAGTCCTCAATAGAAAACAAGAGGTATAGCTGGATGATAATCCCCAAAGGGTCACAAAATGATTTGTGGGACACATACGCAACAGTTCTAATTCCTGCAGATTTAAAAATGACCTTTTTGGGTTGAATAAAAGCCTCTTGAACCTCACAAAAGCACCACCATCTTTCCTTTCTCTCCCACCACTTTTCAGTGTCTGCCTGAACGCCCCACAAAACCAGAATGTATTTGTGTTGTATTTCCACTGCATGAGCACTGCTAAGTTTAACATACCAAATGCTCTGGTCTGGTTGGCGCTGGAAGGAGAGTAGAACATGTTATTGGGCCAGGAACAGCAGTTGCAAAGGGGTTTACCCATGTATTGGTTATCTATGCAAGTTATAGAATGTAATGTCAAAACAATCTTAAGGTAAAGGCAGAAGAATTCATGGCTTTAAACTTGCTTCATCGAGCAATAATCATTTTACAAATGGTGCATGAGAAAGCTTAGTTCCAAGAGACAAGACAGAAACAATGACCTTTCTGTACTTAATATGAAAAAAGAATGTGGCGCAAGAACTAATTCTGATTGGTACATGGATTGCAGATCTAGAGAAACACATTTCTTCCATTCTGCACCTATTCCCAGGAACACTCCCAATTGCAGTGATTCGTGTAGGTGGCAGATATCATTCCATTTCTATCTCTTGAAGTGAGTGAATCATTTAGAGAGCTGGCAACTTATATTTTCATAGCCATTTAGTTGGGTTCACTGACAGTGATACACCAAAGCAAGGATATTCTCACCATAGAGCTTGCCCAGGTAGACCGGTTTGATCTGGTTTTTATTCATTTTTATAATGCACCTAAGGGGATGGATAGATTGGCACCACTGCCAATGTGCAAACCACAATAAACTCATCTAGTAAATCATCATTGTGGTGCAGTACTACTAATGGCAGGCGATTCTAATATCAAAGTTGGAAGAGGTAGCGGACAGGGAATATAAGACCTAGATAAAGACAAAGCATGTGGGATACCTCCCCTGGCATCTTCAATGCCCTATAGTTGCCCCAAAGATACCATGTTTAATGTGTTCCTTATAGAACAAGGGCTAGGGGTGATAAACCAGAGAGTAGAATCAAATTTGCCAGCACCTGAAACATTCAGAGGCGACCAAGTTAGCACTATAATTGATTACTTTATAAATACTATTCAGCATTGGGAAATGGTAAAATACATGCATATGCTTATTAGGAATGTAGGTGAACATAATTCCCTAAAATTAGTTTTCTTAAGAGAATATAAAGATGGTCCCCGGCCAAAATGCTCAGAAGGTACACAGACGTCCAATAGACGTAGTATTTTATGGGACAGGCTTGACCTTTCAACATTTGTGAGAATTATATTAAGGGAGTCCTTCCTCTTATATCCGTTCTCCTTATATGGGAGTGCCTAAAATAAGGACATGCCCAAAATTGCATAATTAGTGTATTTGAAGAGATGGTCAATCAATCCCCATTCATTCATGGAAGAAGGGATTGTTAATAGGCGTAAACGTGGGTCATGGTTGGCACAACAAGGAATGCAAGGAGGTAAAGAAACAGCTTTGGGAAGTGTTTAAGTCGCTCCCTAGAAATACCAAACTGATCATCAGAAAAAAGGCAGGGATACAAAAGATTATGATATGATATATGATATGCCAAAAAGGAAGCAGGAATTAGCCCACGAGGCTTGGGGTGATCTTTTGAAGATGGAGAGGAATAATTTCAAGGGCTTATGCATGATGGTGACTAATGCCATTAACCGTAATGGGAAATACAGTATCGAAACAAATGTGCAAGCTGTGGTCTGAGAGTCACGCTTTGCTAATATATTCTCCAAAGATGACTATGTTGACGGGTCTGTGACTGCTGGACCTAGAGACTCAAGATACTCCTCACTGATGAGGCCCAGTGAGGCCAAAGCACGTCTGGGGATGCTTGTCTCATGCAGAAGTGATGTGACCAAGCAGTTCTGGCTGGACTGGCCCTTTTGGGGTCAGACAAAGCCTGATTTGCATATGGTCCTTCCCCTTTTGTAATTGTACAGCAGGCGAAGAACAATGGCCTGGAAGGTTGCCCAGAGCAATGCCAGCGGTTAGGAATAATTTTAAACTTTCCAGTCATCACTTCTTTTGTTTTGCTATAGTCACTCCGAATAGGATGGGTATGCCCAGATGTGTATCCCGTGATTGCTGGGCCTAGAGTCCCGAGATACTCCTCAAAGATGAGGCCCAACAAGGCCAAAATATGTCTGGGAGATGCTTGTGGTCTCGTGTGGAAGGGATGTGTCCAAGCAGTTCAGTCTGGACTGCTCCTTTTGCTGTGGGACCAAGCCTGATTTGCATATGGTCTTTTCCCTTTTGTAATGGCTTAGCAGGCGAAAAATGCTTGTCTGGGGAGTTACCAAGAGCAATGGCAGAGGTTAAATTGAATTCTAAACCTTCCAGCTATCACTTCTTTCGTTTTGCTCTGTGTAAGTTATGTACAAATGGCATACAACTCATTTTGGAGCAGTCTACCCCTGACATCCCAAGGTTGGGGAAGAGAAGATTGCATTATTTACATACGTGGGTGACGTTGTCCTCATCGCATGGACACCCATAGCTCTAAAAAAAAGTACTTGATGACTATGTGAGGTTCATGTTAACCTACCTCTCATCTGCCTGTTAGCTAATATGTTTCCCTCGCCTCTAACCTGCCTCTGTCCCTCGCTTCCTCTGCCTCCACTCTAGCACTTCACCCATCATGGTCACATCCCAAGCACAGCTGGCCATACTGCCTACCTGCACTTAAAAATGTCCAATATTCATTGTCCTTAATCTACGCATGTCTTCTTATGTATTGTCCCCATTGACTGTTCCATTTAGTCCCCTCCACAACCTAGTCAGATTGTCCCTCAAACTCACCCCATGGCGAGAATCTCACCACTTCCCGTCAAATCTGATTTCTTATCTATTGTACTTTCTTTTGTGATCAAAAGAAACTTTGTTCCTCCTGTATATGAATAAATAAATAAATAAAATAAACATAGTAAATGTAAAATAATCATCAGTTGTGGTGATTGGGAACGATAGACATCACTCTTATGTTCCCTAGATAAAGTAAAATCATCTTGTGGCTGAGGTAAGTCCCACATAGACAAGAAACCGATACAAATGCTCCATGTCACAGCTGGCATATTTTGTTTTGCTAAATTCATAAGAACACACACACTGCTGTTAATGACCAAGGTGTATAATGCAAAATCTCATGCAATAGAGATATATGGGCCTGAGATCTAGGGAACCGATTCAGCAAAAAACTTTCAAATGATAGAAAACACATTTTGCAGAATGTTGCTATGACTCCCACAGGGTGCCCAAATATTGGTGATAACATCTTATCTAGGATGAAGGTACATTGAGGATCAATGATGTATGACTCTGACTCTGTTCTGGGTTCTGACATGAGTCAACTCAACCCACTACCCTATCAATAGACCCTAGTATTAGGCATTAAGTCGCACATTGGGGCAAATAAAATGTGGTGGATTGTCCATGTCAAAGCATAATTTGAGCCAATACATGCTTCACATTGGCTTTGAACGGGTGAACTGATAGACAAAGCCAGTAAAGGGAAGGTGAAGCCACTTCTACTCAATTTGGTACATGAAGGCAGAGAAATGTGGAACTTGAGAAACCTGCTAATAAGGCACATTCTAGAATGTAATCTCCAAAGAGATTGGAACCTTACCTGACATGGTGCCTACAAGTTGAACAACACAATACTCTGGTCCAAATAACATTTAAACTTAGCAAATTAAATCTGTTGTTTGTAGTTGGAAAGTGTGGGGGATGGAGAGTGGCTTCTAACCCCTTTGCCCAATTGAGCTTGAATCTCTCGGCCACTTTCTCTTCTTTCACCTGCACATAAAACAATCCGGAAAAAAAAAACATGATACCTGTGTTGAAAGACGGTTCTCCCATTTCAGGCCTCCCCTGTGTTACTGTCTCTTGAAGCAAGATCAGACTACATGGGCATTGGATGAGTACACTAAAAGTTAACTAAGTATCAGAAAAGGCTGTATGAAGGATCTCTGTAGACCCTAACAAAAATGCTCCCAATACATAGGCGGCTTAGCTATATATTCTTATATTATTACTGGATAGTTATGTACCTGATTTTATGACTATATTTGATATAATGGTGATGTTTTGAATTTTATGGCAGAATGAGATTGTCTTATGTAATGCACTGTTGTCTCACCACAGGATTTTATTATGGAGAAGGGAAGTATATACTATCTATTATGTATTTATATTTTGATGTATTGTATTGTGTATGCTTATGATTGTTGTAAATACAACCAAATAAAGTTGACTTGGCTAGTGTTAATCATACAAGTGTCTACAGGTGGCCCTGTGGAGAGGGAGGAGAATATTATTTGGGGAGACTCTTTTGGGAGACTCATGCTCACATGATTGTTGTGGTAGAAAGTAGCAGAGATTCAGAGAGGTGAGATACAGTTGTTTGTCCATCTCTTGAAGTGAGATAAGGAGACACATACCACCCGGTGCACTTTGGAGGAGGAACATAGACTGCCTGGGGACAGCTTGTGCAAAACTCATGTTCAAGGGATTTTTGAGGGTTGCAGTGATCGGGGGTGGGGGGGACGCCACTCGGTTTCACCTCTTGAACTGAGTGAATGAGACACGTGCCATCAGTGACGCTTGGGAAAAGGAGCAGATATTATCGATGGGAGATTGACCAAGCTTCATGTTCATGTAGTTATGTAGGAAGGGGGTGTTACTATGCAAGGTGTGAATGGCACTCAAACAAGGAAAGGGGGATAATTATTTGCTGTGTGCACCTGGTTTGCTGAATCAATGTATCATTACTCTAACATTCCACCCCTTCACTCCTCCCCCCGTCTCAAGTCACTCTGGAATAAAAGCACCAGTGCAAGTACATGGGCAGGTACTGCACCATAGTAAGCATCCACGGAGCCAGGCAGAGGAGGTTGCACTTTAAGTGCTCACTTTACTAGTTTTCAGAAGTCATAGAGGTATATATTTCGTCTACAACATATAGGGCCTGATTCATGGAGCATTTTCCTATGGGATTGTGCCATTATAAAACACTTCCATGAATCAGGCACAGAGTGTAGTTGACGATCAGAGGGTGACTGAAAGGTCCATGCCCATATCTCAACTACCACGAAGGAATCAGTGAAACAACCACACCTAAAGAACATGACACAACATAAAACAACACTTCTGCATTCTCAAAATGTAAGCACATTTAATATGAATCACAAATCAATACAGCAAACACACGAGGGGACAGCAAAACAAACATACATGGGGAAACTAGGAAATGGTAAACAACATTTTTGGATGATTTGTTTTTTGGGGGAATGAAAACGACATCATTTGTAGTCATTTAAAGTTATTTTAGGGTAAACAAAAGGTAAAAGGGGGACCAAAGGAAAGGAACAATTTGTTTATGTATTTTTTGTATCGGGGAAAATAACAAAATAATGAGCAGCAACTTAACACTCAAAGCAGTCCAAAAACACAGAAGAATCACCAAAACTCTAAAAACATCATCAAACTATGCAACATACACCAAAAATCAAACCTATCAAAATTTGTTAAGACATGCTTCAAACATCCTCCAATTGTGAGCCTATGCTTTGTCACTCTTCATCTCTGAGCTTAGCAAATGATGTGAACTGGGCATTGTACATAGCCTTGAACTTGCTTTAGCTGATTGAATGCTCTATACGACTCGACCAGGGCCGTCATTTCACCAAAATGGCAGGGGTAGCAGAAGTGACATCACATGACCCTTGACCTCTGGTGACATCACAGGAAGTGATATAATTTGACTGCTCCCCGAAGTGATATCATGGGAAGCGATTGAACACAACCTTTCACCCCTTGACAAAAAAGGAAGTGACATCACATAGCATTGTACACTACAAAAAACATGGATATATACAAGATATTACCAAATAACTGTGAATGCAAGCAGATGTCAAATGCCACATGATAATGATGTGTTATTATACAACACTTACACTTAAGCACTTTATATAGAAAAAATATACTTACACCCAACCAAATAACTCATTTATTGACCTCAGAGGGATGAAAGGATGATTTGAGGTTTCTAAGAATAGACTAAATCAGTGACTCACCCCCTGAAGTGTGCATGAAATAAACCTTTAATGAGTCTAGCAATTATTAAAATATAGAATTCCAGAAAGACAAATGATGTGTTATTCCCATTATTTCTTCTTTTTTTTTTTTTATTGTTTAATCAACATGAGATTTTTACAACATTACAGTCAGGAATCAGCTGCTTCATGATTGCTTCAGCGATCACATGTTATTGTTACTTGATTATTGCAGTGTCACTTTCGATAAGTCTTTGTTTCTATTAAAGCAGATTGTTCACAATGTGCTCTAAAATCTTCGGTATGGTGATTTGCCAGCTGGTTCTGTCGCCATCTATGAGCCTTTTCCACCAAGTCTCTTCCTGTGGTGGTATGTCAGCTCCAACTACGCTTGATGGATATCGTAGTCTTATCACTCGTGTCCCTGAGCATACCATCAATAGATGACGAATAGTTTCTTGCGTCTGGGGCGATGCGTCTTGGCAGAAGCGGCAGTTTGATGTTTGCGTACGCCCTCTAATGTGTAGGATTTCATTGGTTTCTAGTAAGTTTAGTCGTGCTCTTAGTATCAGGTTTCGGGCCAGCCTGTTAGGACATTTCTTGATGTAGTTTTGCAGTTCGTTTAACTTTTTTGTATTGTGAAGTAGGTGTGACGTCAATTTATTTTTGGCCGTTGTTTCTGTCATCTTTGCCCAGTCTAGATCTTTGATTTTGCGCAGAACTCTGCACGGATTTTGTATAAGCTCTTCTTCTTCTTATCTAGGGTCACTGCTCAAAGTGTTAGACTTGTGGAACCCCAGTTCATTTTATTTAAGAAGCCTGAACAAGAAAGCCAGCCACCCCAGAAGCAAAGAGCCACATGGCGGTGGCCAGAAAACAGGAGCTTGCATTTTTAAAAAAAAGACACTTTTATTTTTTACCTTTTTTTTTAGGGGTAGCAAGGGCGACCCCTGGCGACCACTAAATGATGTCCCTAGATTCGACTTGAGATTCAAATTGTGACCTGGGATTTGACTTGAGATTTCAAATTCAACGTGGATTCAACCTTTTATTTAAAAAATAAAAGTGGTACGTTGGTGAGATAGGTGGAATGCCCTCAACAAAAAGATTAGAGGATACTGCAAATGACATTTAAGGAAGCTTTAAGTACCTTCCCTAAGGCCTAGTAATAGGCTTTATCTTTGTTTCTTGCTTGGGGAGCCTTAACAGAATTAGTCTTAATTTGTACTTTGATTATGAAAAGCGCAATCTGTGTGGTACTTTAGAAACACGTGCGTGTGAAAGATTACAAGGGAAGTCAATGAACATATTTTGAGCATTATGAACTCAGGCTAAAATACTGTGCGAATTTCAACTGTAGAATAGCCGTGAAGAGCAAGGAGAAACTCAGCAAATATATGTAAACGCAACAGAAAGAGAACAAGTGGCCCCAACATTTAGATCCACTGGGATTTCATAAGTATGAATGTTGTGGATTTTGGTTTTAAGGAAGTATTCCTCATTTTCTGGCATTTTGTTCCAGTAAATGGATCCAGCCCCTTCTCATAAAGAATACACATTGGGAAACCTGAACTATGGTAGTGATTGTCAAACAAGTGAAATGCCGAGCGTATAAGCTTCAGACACACAACGAGCGGCAGTGATCAGTGGAGATGGACATTTACTCTAAATTGAATTTGAAAAGTAAATAAAAAAGGCTTTCTTTCCCTTCCGTGCAATGCTGCAACGTAAAATACAAGAAACTTTGAAGTAATAACATCAAAATAAGATTTCTACCCTGTCATATAATGTCAGCATTTGTGAAATACTGAGCACAGCAACTGACGAGTAGTCACGTATCAGAAGAAACAACCAAAACAACCTGTACTAGAACAAATGCAATTTCCCCTCACCATTTAGTTGAAATAGAATTTCTCATGCACCATTTCAAGTGTCGCATATCATGTACACTTTCATGAGCTTTGACACCTTAAACTTCAGATTTTCAAGCAAAAATGACTTGACAGGGAAATGGATATAGTCAAGGAATAAGAAAAGCAAAAATGAAGTCAAAATCAAACGATTCACAAGTGCTCTAGGTCTGTACCTCTATGTTTTCCTTCACTGCGTATGCTTGAACGGGGTCACTGACCTCAGCGTGTGGTGAAACTATTTACAGGATGCATGCATATCAAGCAACATGTGTACATGCAGCTTGCTGGGTTTTTAGCCCAGGCAGGTATGGTGACAGCCCGCAACAGAGAATGGCATTGCAAACCATTTTGCTTTATAATCCTGTTGATAACACATGTTCCAATAAAACAGGTTTATTAAATAGACATTCTGGCAATCGTGACTTCGAATGAGTGGATGTTCGCCAGATGCAAACAGCATTGTTATCGTGCAACATGCAAACCTATTTAGTTAAGAATTTTTCAAAAATATAATACATTGAGATGGGGAAACATATGCCATTATCATTGTACAGGGTTAAAGTGTAAACCTTTTTTTTTAATTTTTTTGTATTCACATTTCCATTTTTTTTTTTACATGTACACCATAATGTGTAGCTACAATACGAAATTCCAGCTAGACGTGTCGAGGTCCATATTACTGTATTATTATTATCATTATTATTGTTGCCATTATTATCATTTAGGAGTATTCTATTTGTAAGTATTACTATGCGTATTATTATTATTATTATTATTAGTATTATTATTATTATTATAATAATAATAATAATAATAATAATAATAATAATAATAATAATAATAGCAATGAGGTGCATCCCCAGATCCGCCCATGTGGAAGCATTGTAACAATAGCTTCTATTATTACCCAAACTGAGTCTGCCATGTATTTGAACTCCTCCATAGCCACTAGTCTAAATAAACAACAACATATCTATTGTTCATGAAACATAGATTTGCCAAAATCACTCACTTGACATCAGGACATTTCTTATAGTGTTTGGTTATAACATATTATGCTTACCTGTGAATCTTGAACACTGAGATGTTGTATCTGCGCAGGAACATCACTTGCATTAATGGAAGACTGGGAAAAATATAATAGGTTGTATCAAATGTAAATTAACAATGTAAGCCTACGGCATTTATTAACATGTGTTCATATTTTATATTATTTGCTGTTTTCCGATTGCTAATTACACACACACACACACACACACACTTCCCAAATCACAATATGCATACAGATTTTTTTTAAAAATGGATCATAGAAAAATGTCAAAGATATCTGCTAACCGAAATATCCAACTGTTGTATTGAAAGCATTGTTGTTGTATGTGCCCTCAGCCTAACTCATTGTCAAGCCACTGATCACCAAATAGACATGTATTGACAGCTATCACGTTGTGCCCTTCTCCATGTGACATCAAAAAACTACCAAAACTTGAAACCTGTGCCAGACATTAGAGCTATCATGATTCTGGCTGTAATGCATCAGGCCATTTCAGAAGGCTATCCTCTTTCTAAATAAAATGCTCCTCTAACACGTTAAGTTGCAAAGCCAATGCTTCCCATATCTATGCCAATGCAGACAGATCACTGTTCGGCCATTCCCTCTAGTGCTAAAGTAAGCCCTTTGGAAGTGTTTTGAAACTATCAGAATTTGAAATGCATGTTCATTAGCAGACCTAAGTTGTGATTTCTGTCTCTACCAATAATTAGGCTAATGTTTTCTTGACCAGGAATAAGAATATAGGTAGGCATGGTAGTATAATTGCTCTTTTATAATGCGCTTAATACCAGAGATTGGTTTCTAAGCGCCGGATCGCGAGTCAAACCTGTGTTGTGTCACGTTGACTTGCTCCAAGAAAAACACGTTGCCCCTGAGCTATCCCTCACCAGTAGCATCAGGAACACACATACATTCGTCATTTATGGGGCATTTTGCCAACTGAATTGTAAAATAGACTTTTTCTAACCCAACAAAAGCACTGTATCAGGACATTCGATGGAAAACCAATATCCACATGTTAAAGTACAAAGCTTTTTTTTTAATAAATCCAATATTTGTACAGAAAAATTGGTGGATCTTAACAACAAAGAAGATGCATACTCATCTACCAACTCAAAACATATGTAACATTTATAATATGTTAATATTTTAAACTCACAAAACTGATCAGACCATTTATTTGAAATATGTTTTAATGAATTTTGGTGACAAATCCTAATATTGTTGGAATTTAACGAAACATATTGATATATTTGAGCAGGCCTATCAAGACTGTTCTTTTCCGTTATCGATGCTAGGAGTTATGAAGTTTTGTTCAATAAATGTGGAGGTTAATTTTCATATCGCTTATGCATGCCAACTTCAATCAATATACATTGTAATTAAGAACATTTCTTTAACGCATGCACCTAAAGAAATGTAAGATGTCAGGGGACTTTCTGAATGAAAAGATGGTCTTTACTGGTGTTGTCTAGACACCATGCTACCCTCCTAGTTTAGGTATGTTGAAAGGTGTGGCCCTATAAAACGAAAAAATAAACAGTTTTCATAAAATTAAAAAGAGTACAAAAATATTGTAAACGTACACATTATCTCCCCAATAAAACATCCAAAGTAGGCCTACCAAACACACATGAGAACAGAACTTGAACACATGTTTGGTAGGTCCTTTGGAGAACACACACCAGGCCCCGACCTGGAAATAGTTTGCAGTCAAACCAAGCTGTTAGCCATCTGCATTGTTTTGTATTAACAGAGGATTCTTTCCTAAATAGTATGTTGACAGTACCTAGAAGAACTTTGAACTTAATCTTAGCACCATAACTATGTCAAATGGGGGGTGTTTTATGAGGCCGCTTTCACAGTGCAGTGATCCTTTACCAGGTTAGATTATGAAATATACTGGAAGTGAAGGCATACAGATTTGACATGAAGGATGTCTTCTGTAATTCTGTGGTGCACCCTGGATGTGTCTAAAAAGGATAAGAGATATATGCTGTAAAATGATTAAAACTCACTGTGGGACAACCCCCATACTATTAATCCCCCTTATAAGGTAAGGGTAACAGATCAGATGTTCACTTAGACCATTGCTGATATGTTGGCTAATTGTGGGGGCTAGACCTCTGTCCTAGATTTATTTAGTTTATAAACGTGTTTGAGGTTGTGAACTACACCTAATACAAACTGGAGCCTTTGCAGTTTAACCTTTCTGTGTCACACTTTGAATAGTAACAGCCCCCCCCCCCTCGCAGAATGTATGATTCTTGAGTATCTAACACACCAGGAAATTACATATATTGTGAAATGGGAGGGAGGTCATCATACACTTTTTTATATAGATGCCCCCATCATGCACATCTGAGAAAAGACTGGCCTAGGCCCCTAAACCATGTATTTGGTGTCCTACCTCCCCTGTTTACAGATGTTTGATTGCACATTTCTTTAGGACTTTTGTAATAATGATTCTCAAATGGCAAGTCATTTATTTTGTTTTATACATTGTGATTGTTTTCTTGTGCTTCGTTACTAACGTAATGTCTTTCTGAATTTCTACCATGAGCATTAATAAGTTGGCCCTATTGTGTTTTGATGATCTTCATGTGTGTAACAGTTTCATGGGTTTTGCATGAAAAATAAACTATTTGTTGTTGTCCAATACTGGGTGAGGTTTACATATCTGTAGATCCTATTAGAACTCTACAAATCATGTCAGCCATAAACATGGTTAAATGCTGTCCTAAGTACAGTGTCCTAACAACAAATCTGCAAAATAAATTAAAGAATAGTAATATTCCTTTTCCAAAAGCAGATACATATTTTAAGTCAGTGCTAAATTATGGAGCTGTCACTTTTTAAACAAGAGCAAGTCACATCCACTTAAGGTTGTGTCAGATTCACCTACCAGAGACTGTAGTGTAAACATTCAATTCAACACCAGCCAAAGGAAAGAAACATGACTTGTTGTGCAGAAAAGATTTGACCACCACACCGTGAATGGAATTGTATGTTTAAAGAAATGAAATGTCAATATTTTGATAACAAAGAGAACATGTACGTATAGTCGTAGTAGGCCTGGTTATTTTCTCATATGGACAAAAGCAACCTTACTTCACATCACATCATGGAACTAGACTAGGGTTTGACCTGTCTCCAATATCAATAATCCTTTCCCTGTAGCCATTAAAGTGTGAGAAAGATAAACTACTTTGAATCAATAGCGCTAAATAGTAACCTTTTGTTTGGCAGTACAAGAAGGAGTATAAAGGACAGCCTCACCATGTTCATAAGACTTTTGGTGGAAGTTGGATGATTCTAGTGGAATTCTGTGTTTTTTTCTTCTTGGGAACGTAGAATATTTGAGTGCTTGTCATGTGTCATTATTTGCTGCTCTTCTCTGCTTGTTTCTTTATCGTGCCCACTTTTACAACCTATATTTATCCTTATTTTCCTGCATACAATTCCTGTGTTTTACCCACCTTTCTTGTTATGGCTGTGCGAGTCTTGCGTGAATGCATTTATCAGTAAATTGTCTTAGTAATAAAAGAATTGAAATCACAAAGTGGGACAGGGCATTGTAGGTAGGTGGGAGAGGTGGAGTAGGACAAATGTCCCTTCTGTAAGAAGGAATGTTCAATGAGTTGGAGGAGTATGGCGAGGTTCATGTGCTTGTTGGGGCAGACCATGCTGCCCCAGCCACAATAGTTCTTTCCTGAGGCTGGCTGTCACTGAGGGATGGCTCGGGAAGAGGCGAGGGTGCATGGCTGAAATAAGCGGGTTGCTAAAGGAAGAGAAAGTGGTGGAGGAAGAAGAAGAAGAGGAGAAAGGACAATCTGAGGTGCTATTGGTGGCATGGAGTCTGTGTGACACAGTTAGTAGAAGGAGCTGGAGAGATGTCTTCGGACTGGGAGACCAAAGATAATAACATGTAAATGCAGCTGTTCGTGGTACCTTCAGATACACAATAAGTGATATTTTACCGCCGTGATGTACAATATCACTGATACAACATTGGAGTTGGATCTGAATGAGTGGCAACTCAGCAGGGGGATGGTACAGAAGATGAGGGGAGACGAGGTAGAGTGCAGGCGGTATTCACTCAGGAGACCAAACAACAAAATATGAAGGAAAAAGAGAGGGGTGCTTAGCAGATGGGTCAGAGGGAGGAAGAGCCTGACACCTCTTCACATGTGCTTAACATTGCAAGGGGCATAGCAGGCACAGGAACCACTTGTCAAGTTTCCAATGAGACAGTGGGCTTCCCCAACTACGTCCATTGCCACCTTATCAGGACTCTGTGAGTACCTCAAATTGCCCAGGTCGAAGACTGTGGAGGTAAGGAATACACTGTGAAAAAACAATAAATCAATCAATCAATCAAAAAAAAAATGAGCTCATTATCCTCAAGGATTTCATGAGCATTACTGGTTACTAATAATCAATATGATTAGCAATTCAATCTATGTACAACAACAATAATGTTAATGTTCTTTCTCTAGCAACTTACATTTCCAGTTCCCCTAAATATCTACAAACTGGAATAACATTACATTTAATTGTCTATCACTTTCTTCCTACACATTCATGCATGCTATATTTGCCACAGCGAGCGCAAGTGCTACATTGTTAGTGCCTCTACTTGCCTAATGGCGGTCAAAGTCTTACAAATATTCAATTAATTAAATCTGAGTTTCAAGTAATATCTTCTCAGGTTAATATACAAAGGGCAAGTGAGTATAAAGTAAATCTCTGTTTTACTCTGATCTAAACAAATGGGGCAATGATCAGTGGAGGTCATGCCCCATTGAAAAGTGTGTATGTCTAAAGGCAAAATGCCACATTTTAGCTTGACAAATAACATGCATGCCAAATTATGTTTAATCAAATCAAGATATTGTTCATACCCAATCTTCATTTTACAAACCCAATTGTTTCTAAGAATGGGAGAGTGAGTACTTTTATCACAAATCTGTTCCAGCTCTTTAAAGTGGAATTCTGAAATTCACGTCAATCATGTTTTGATGTGTCCAACAAGTACCATAACCCATATAGATAGTTAACTCCGTCACATGCTTCACCCAAGTTGAGCTGCTGCCCCCTTTTTGTTGAATGACATAATTCAATGCCTCTCTACGTTTTCCAAGTGAGGATGCACTCCAAATATGCACCGAATATATTAATGGTTTAAGTAAAGCTTCACAGCTAAGATAACGTAATCTTAACTCATTAGGGAGTGGAATCGTTGGGATGATTCATGGGATGCTCAAAATATTTTTTATGAATGTGCTCTCTGTGAAGTCCAATTTTTCTAGTATTAGAGTGACCCCATAGCTCTGATCCATACAGCACAGCCTGGCAGGCTTGTAGTTTATACATATTAATGGTTGGGCACATTGGGCTTCCTTTCATCTTTCCAAGGGCTTCCTTTCATCTATCTTCCTCTCTACCTGTGGTGTTCCCCAGGGGTCTAACCTCTTGCCCTGGCTTTTCAACCAATACCTGGCAACTCTCGCCCACTGCATTGCCACTTTCTGCTCAAATTTCCAGTGCTACGCTGACGACACTCAACTCATTTTCAGGCTGCCCTCTGCCATCTCCTCTCCCTCTCTCATCTCTGATTGCCTAACTGCCATTCAAGATTGGTGTGCCACCAATGATCTTTGTCAGAATGCCAGCAAGACGGAGATCCTCCTCATCAGCACACCTTCACCATCCTTTCCCCTCACTCTCTGGCCGGCCTCCCTTGGCCCTCCTCCTACCCCACCTGCGAGGCTAAGAACCTCAGGGTCATCTCTGACTCCACCCTTTCCTTCTCCGCCCACATCTCTGAGGTCTCTAAAGAGTCAAATTTCCGACTGCACCTCCTCAGAGGTACTCTGCCTTTCCTCTCCTTCCCCCAGAAGCTCATGGTATCCCAAGCTCTGGTTCTCTCTAGCTTGGACTATTGTAACAGCCTCTTTCTAAATCTACCTGCCTCTACTCTCCGCCCTCTGCAACTAATCCAGAACAGGACTGCAAGCCCTCGGATCGTATCTCTCCAGTTCTGACATCTCTCCATTGGCTCCCAGTGGATGCAAGGAATAAATTCAAAACCCTCTGCATTGTCCACAAAGCTTTCTGGGGCCTTGGTCCAAAATACCTTCAGCTATCCCTCCGCAAATACCTCCCCTCTCGAGCTCTTCGCTCATCTACCTCCAACTCCCTCAGGGTCAGTCGCTTTTCAAAGAAATGAGCTAGGGGTAGATCGCTGTCTTTGGCTGGGGCCTCCCTCTGGAACAGCCTCCCTGCCACTTTTAAACTTGAGGAGAACCATCTCCGGTTCCGGAAGCACCTCAAGACCTTCCTCTTTTCTTCTGCCTTCGCTCCCCCTCTCCCCAGCTGATCTGTTCTCTCTTGGCACTGTGCACCTGGCCACCCTCTGTCCTCCGGGCCCAGGTACCTGCTCACCTGCCACCCTCCCACACTGCCTCCGGGCCACTCCTTGCACTGGGGTCTGTATCTGTACCCATACAGCCCTCCCTTTTTCTTCCTGCACTTATCACACATACCCTGTCTGCTGCCTTAAACCTAGCACTTGCAAATTGCTGGCTGCACTACCACTGTTTGTTGCCTTTATTATTTATTTATTGTTATTTATCTGTTTCTCCTCTGCTTCACACTTTCCAGTTCTCCCCCCTTCCATGAACTTTTCCCCTCCCTCTCTCCCCTCCTATGCACTTGCGCATTCTCAATGTCACTGGGCCTAGTAAGATTGCTTTTTTGTTTCTCCCATGTTCCCCTTCCGTGCCTTGTCACGCTCTGAAACACTTGTGTACGAGCGCAATAGAAAGAAAATATCAATATCAATATCAATTGCACCATTCCCATGCTCTGTTGCAAATCTAGCAATGGCTCTGCTATACCTGCTAAGGGTGAAATTAGATTTGTCAAGGTTCTGAACCCAACTTCCTGTACCAATGAACATTATGCTCAAACAATCAAATGTCCTCACTTGTTCAATGGGGAAACCTTCAATTACCAGGTTTAGCTTCAGTTATTTTTTTTCTTATTACATACCATAGATTTTGTTTTGGAATAATTAATTCATCATCGTTTTTACAAAATCTGGTAAATGATGTCAACTTTTCTGTAAACTCAGATAAAGCCATTGATATCAATACTGCATCATGATATGATATGATATGATAAGGCATTTGTAACGCGCCTATACACAAGTGTTTCAAGGCGCGACGAGGCGGGGGGGGGAACAAGGGGAGACAGACAACGATCTTACTAGGCCAGGTGTCATTCAGATCGCGCAAGGGTAGAGGGGAAGGGAAAAGTGCATGGGGGAAAGGGAGAGGGGAAAGTGTAGTACAGGGTTATTAGCATACAGCATACAGGATAAATAACAAGGGCCAGCTGGTGGCAAGTGCGAGGTAAGTGCAGACAAATGCTGGGAAGGGGGGCTGTATGGATACAGACACAGTCCCGTAGTGCAGGGGTTGCCGTGGAGGCAGTGCAGGGGAGAGTGGCTGGGCCGAGAACGGTGAATGGCCCAGTTGCAGATTCAGTGCAGTTTCAGTAGTATTAGCAGGGGAGAGGGGGAGAGAAAGTGGAGGCAAAGAGGAAGGTTTTGAGGTGCTTCCGGAACCGGAGGTGGTTCTCCTCAAGTTTCAGGGAGGCAGGAAGGCTGTTCCAGAGGGAGGCCACTGCATTGGAAAGAGATCTGCCCCCAACTCGTTGTTTGGAGAAGCGGCTGACCCTGAGGGAGTTGGAAACGGATGAGCGAAGAGCTCGAGAAGGAAGATATTTAGGAAGAGAGAGTTGAAGGTATTTTGGCCCAAGGCCCCAGACGGCCTTGTGGACAATGCAGAGGGTTTTGAACTTGATCCTCGCAGTCACTGGGAGCCAGTGTAGTGATTTCAGTCCTGGAGAGATACGGTCCCTGGGCTTGAGGCCAAGGACAAGTCTTGCAGTCCTGTTCTGGATGAGTTGCAAAGGGCGGAGAGTAGAGGCGGGCAAAGGAAGGATACCTCTGAGGAGGTGTAGCTGGTAGTGTGAACATCTGCAAACATCAATACTGGGTATTTATCTTTTCCTAACATGGGGGCATCCTTTGCGGAAGAGAATACAGCTTCTGTGGCACTGTTGATATAGAGATTGAAAACTGTCAGAACCAGGACCAAGCCATGGCACACTCCCTTTTCTACTCTAAATGGGACTGTTGTTTTGCCCACCATACCCCATTTTACAGAGGCTTCATTATGTGAATAAAGAAACATAAATGCATTATACAATGAACATTAAATCCCCAAGACAATCAAACTCTCAAATGGTTCGCACCTTGGGATTTCATCAAAAGCCCTTTGTAAGTCAATAATGATGGTATATAAGTATTTGTCTCTTAATATAACATGTATGGACTAGTAGGTTAAGCCTGAAGGCCTAATCTGTAGGGCTCACTCCAGGTGACTGCTCAGCTTATTCTCCTCAATCCATGCGTGGACATGTTCTAATAGTGCCCTGACCTGCTCTTTCCCAGCAGGGTTGAACAGTTAAATAGGTATATAATGTAATGGTTCATTTCGGGTCCCCTTTCTTATTTATGGGATTGATCTTCATATTACAGTGATTGTTTTCAAACAACTTTAAGACATTTTCTTCATAACGAGTATTCTGTCTCTTCACAAATTATTTCAACCAGTATTTTATTTCATTCACTGCAGAATGTTGGCAGGCCTTGTACAAACAATGTACTCTGCTGCCACCCAACAATGCTATGATGTTTTCTTTACAACTAGCATTTGGTTTTATCGAACAGAATTGTCAAACTCAGCTAGAGCTGCTGACTGTACTCTCCCTCATTACAGTGACTTATTCCAAATATGTTGACAACTACTATTTTCCAAAACAGACCGTTGATGCACACAGGCCAACACCTGAAAGTACTGTCCTGCTTACAATCAAATCTAAAACCTTTACTTCACAAATATGATGTTGTTCTGCCACAAAACGTTCTCCTGCCTCCCAAGAATACGTTGATATCGTCTTCATGACTTTTCTTTTGTCTCATCAACAACATTTGGCACAATCACTTACAAACATTGAATGTACTTCTCTGACTCAAAAATAATGTTAAGAAAATGTATTTGCAAATTGTAGAGTGCCACACTACAAAAAGTTGCACACTCAGTTGCAGCCACTGAATAATCCCTCTGATTGTCTCCACTTCTCTTATTCCTTCCCCTCTCCAACAGTTAGATACACATCTGGACAATGACTCATTGTGAATGAACAATGACTGAACATGACAATATTTATCAATGTATTACTGTAAAATCAATGGATCATATAGTTGTCAAATCTATGTATTTAATGATTTTGGATGAGAATTAAAAGGTTGTTATGCTTCGGCTTAACAATTTTGGTTGACAACTTAAAAGGCCTTTTTTGCTGTTGACTGGGAGAAACATATGAATGTGCCCCTATTGGAAAATGTCAGACCTTTTTGAATAATAATGCAAGGTATATGCAAGTTGCTAATAAATACATATGGTACATGGTTATTTCTGGGTTAGTGGTTGATTTAAAACCAAGAATAAGTGCATGTTACCTAAGTACCTATGCTTTAACCGCTTATTTCGAGAGAATGTCCAAGAAATATCAGTCCATGTTAGGTTCTGCAGCTTACATGTTTGTTTTTCAAAATTTCAACAAAGAGAATTTAATAACTAAAAGCTCAGTAGGTGCATTGCTTAACCCCATAACTGGCAGGCTATTATGCAAGTCTATGTAAAAAGGACTCGTCCTTGGCACTTAAGGGGTTAATATTCTTTTATCTCAGCTTAAATATTGATAGGAAATATCTAATAGGTAAGAAAGAAAAGTAACGTATGAGAAAGAGAATACATTATTTATGTTCAAACTTTCTTGAAATTTTCAGCATCCATATGCAAACTAATCTGTCAGCAAAGGCCCATAATACACTAATTCAGAAGAAATCAAAGTGAAAAGTTCACAATTACTGAGCTATGAGGTGTACTGCCAGTGGTAGGCAATTTTCCAAGTAGAGGCTGTTGTGTATGTAAAAGATTGACATACAGTTATGCTAATTGGCAGATAAAACATTTTAGTAATTATGTCATTAACATGGTTTATGATCAATTCCAGTTAGGTTATATTGGTATGACCATGGGTTTGGTTAATACTAGAACGATTGGGCTCTTGAATGGACACGAACAATTGGGCTCTTGAAAGGTGTTTACACCGTTTCAGATGGGAGATGTTGGTTTACCTGGGATACAAAGGCAAATAGCCAGTAATAAAGGAACCAAGTTGTGATTTCTGTACTCAACACGCTACAATAGAAACCTATTAAGTAAGTAAACCCCAGACATGTGAGCACCTTTAGACTCCTCCCCGTCCTAAGCTTTTGAAGTTCCCCATTTTGAACACGACTGCACATCTATCCTTTCCACATTGCAGCTTCTGAGTTACTTCATCAAATGTACTGTTACAAATTGATGAGATTTGTCCCTTCTCCCTAAGGGGTTGACCCATGTGAGGCTAGGGAGGGGATCCCGCTGCGCAAAGCTAGGATTGGCAATGGAATATATATATATATATAAAAAATCTTTAGTTAAGAGACTGTTAAGACAGTCCCAAAAAGTCCCAAATAGCTCAGAGGTACTGGAGTCAATCCACACTACATCCAACTCTCTCTTCCTAAGCATTTCCCTTCTCGAGCCCTCCGCTCATCCACCTCCAACTCTCTGAGGGTCAAAGCTTCTCCAGGCTGAGTGAGAGTGGGGATAGATCTCTCTCCTCACCTGGTGCCTCTCTCTGGAACATCCTCCCTGCCTCTCTCAAACTTGAGTAGGACCACCTCAGGTTCCGGGAGCAATTCAAGACCTTATTTTTCGCCTCTGCTTTCTCTCTCTCTCCCCTGCTGTTGTTATTGTCTACTGCACTGACTGGTTACCTGGCCTTCCTGTGAAGCTTTTGAGGAAAAGGCTCATTCACAACCAGTAGCCCCATGCACTGCCTTCAGGCCTACTGTGTAACAAGGACTGTATCTGCGACCGTCTAGTCCACTGCCACTTTGCACTTACTTAGAACCAGCGACCCTAGAGGAACTTAACTGAGCTTTGATATTGCATTCTCCCTTTCCCTCACCCTGGCAATTCTCCTCTCCATCCCCTTGCACTTTCACAATCTGAATGACACAAGGACTATTTACATTGTTTGTTTTGTTCCCCTTTGTCTTCCCCTTGTTTGTCTTGTTGCGCTTAGAAACACTTGTGTACAGGCATGTTATAAAGGACTTATCATATCATATCAAACCAGGCTCAAATGAAGAAGCAGACAAAGTGTGTGGCAAAACCCAGCTTTATTATCATTCAAAGAAAGCAGGGACAGCATACAATCATTCACATCTCATCACTCTTGGCATCCAGCTTAGAAACAATCAGTTAAATACTACAAACCCGTCATCAGTAACGTCATAACATAACATAAGCTTGGAAAATCTACAGGGAATAAGGATAGGTTAGTGGGATTGACTACATATAGACTATATATGGGTTAAACATTTGATTGGGTTAAAACTATCTGATGCTCCACCTAAGACCACCTCTATTCACCTCTATTTTGACAAAGGTAAACATGCATTATCCCTACAACAAGTGACTGGTTGGCATATTACTTACTGGGGGGAGAAAGGCACACAGACTATCCTTTGTTCCATTAAAGAAGTTACTATCCCGTAATTCCTAGGCCATGAGCCAGGGTGATCTCTTTGTACTTAGCCGTGTTCAGCATCTTATGTCTGTGTGTACGTGTAGGGAGTACTTTAAGGTGTCCTATCTTTGCGGCTTCTAATGAATAGACAATACTTTCCAATTCTGGGTCACGTGCTGTGAGACATGTTTGAATTTGAATTAACTCCTATTTATTGCGATTTTATCTAATATTACCACATGTGTTGTGTTTTCTGTTAACTCCATGGACAATCTTGAGATATTCTTCATGGAGCCTTTTGGCTTATTTTACTGCACCTGGATTAACAAAGACTGGTTGTCTTTGTTAAGACACCTTAATAATGGCCTATTCCATTCTAACCGTGGCACTAATTGCCAACTACTGTCTATGCTCTGCACTGATATGTATTTCTGTGTATTCAGTGTTTTAGGTTCTCTCGATGTCTTGAGGCCTTTGTCTATTTAAAAGCACACTGAGGCTTCCATTTTTAAGAAGATGGCTGTCCACTTACGCTTGTTTTTCTGTGTTAGTGTGCTATACTCACGTTGTTCATGTTTTCATGTTGCACTCAAGTCATGTTAGTGTTCTTCATGCCTGTGGATGCTATGTTAATATTCTTCATGCATAAATACATGTATTACCTATTGTACGTGTTCTTAACGTAAAGTACTGTTACATGTTAGCTTGACTGATTTTGCCATCTTCAGCTTAAAATGTCTCTATAAACTGCTGTACATGCCTAGGATAAGGGTGTTACGGTTGCCTCACAGAGTAATGTTTCTCACCTGTGTGGTATTGGGCTGGAGGAGGGGCAGAAGTCATAGATGATGTATTCATTTGCATTTCAACATTCCCCCCTCTAGTCGAGTCCTCGACCACACTCATCCTTCTGATCTCCCCTAAATAGAGCACTTTGGGTATACATATTTTAGTTGCCCCCTCAGGCTACCTCCACATATAACATGTTCATCTGGACTCCAGGTCATGTAGCAGCACTCCTCATTGGAATCACAATATACCCAGTGCTATGTTTAATTGTGAAGGTCCTGACGATATATACATTTTGACCCGGGAGGTGCATTAGGGCTCTCCATTGTCTGGGAGCAAGGGAAGTCAGCTGTTTCTGTATACTCATGCACGTGAGTATCCACGTTTGATGCTATTTTCATTCTTGCTGCCTTTTTGGCAGTCTTTTTGAATTGGCTTATTGCTATTCTTAGGAGACAGAAAGCTAATAGTAATAGCACTAGTAAGGTCACTAGCATTTTGACTCTGTTGGCCAACCAGGTGGGTATCCATGAGAGCAGGTAGATGAGTCATTATCTGCAATGTCTTTCGCCTCCTCCACCATTTTTTTTTGTGCAATTCTGTCACGGCTGCTATTGCCTCTGTGAGGGTCCCCGGTTTGTCATTGTGGGTGGGTGTATATATATATGCACAGCAAGAAGGCCCAATTCGTGCACACATCCACCCTATATATCCATTATCAAATTGAGGATGTATCTGTTCTGGAGCATCATGTGCCTTTTTGCTCTCAGCCCCTTCCTTTATGGCGCTAAAGCCCTTTACAGTCATATTTATGGTCTGCAACAATTTCCATTGGGTTATTTGCAAGCATTTGGAATTCATATTGGCCTGCAACCTGAGGTTAAAGAGAGAGGTAAAGAACATCTCTGTCCTACTGAACAATGTATGCTCATCTGGTATCTTGTCATATGCCTTGGCCATCTCTTCCAATTATAGTTGTTCCTTATCAAACATTTATGGGTGAGGGGAGTTCATCCTGGGGAAATCACCAATCTGCACCTCACTTTGGGGCACTTTTAAAGCTGGTGCAATTATCACCACCAGGGAGCACAGACCTTCACAATTTGGGGGAATCTACTTATAGGCTTTTGGACCACAGGCCCAACAATGGCCCATTAATACAGCTGTGTTTATGTTCATGCCATACACATAAACAATGCATGTATAAACTTTTTTTTCCCCTGCTTTTACTGTGCCCATATTCCTGAAGCATAAGGTAGCATTCTTCATGTGTTCTATGGGTAGAGGACCTGCTTCATCTTCCACCCACATGAGCAATCTGGAAGATTCAGTCCATTCCCTAAGGCATATATTGTTTGCATTCTTCATTCTGCACTTATACACAGAAATTCACTTCTACAAGGCCTACGCTATCTTACAATATAGGCTGGCGTCAGCAATAATTACACCAAGAAAGTATAATACAGCTGTCTCATCAGTCTCTGTATGATATTCGTCCTTTTTATTACTGTTTGTAATGAGGCTTACCGTGTGATCTTTTCCAACCCTTGTCGGAAGATATCTTTTTCTCTCCTTAAACTCTTATTTCTTCACAATCCCAAAATATACAAACATTCTGTCCCCCGTTTTGCCTCGCCTATGTCATACTTGCAATCCACGGATCAGCTGAAGGTCTTTGGCTTCCAGTCTCCCATAGCCCACAACCATCCACGCCCTACAGGGGCAGCCTGCGGTGACCAGATAGGGCTTTTCTTCAAAGGGTGCTCCTGTTAACCCTTCTTTGTTGCGCCTGATCCCACTCTCCACAGGTCAGCTCTGAAATCCTCTGGGCCACAGCGGGGACCCCTTGACAATACGATGACACTTAGCTGACCTTCCTCTGCTACCATCTATTAAGATGGTCCCCAAAAGTCCCAAATAACCCAGAGGAACTGGAGTCAAGCCAAAATAGGCTCAAATGAATAAGTAGACAATGTGTGCAGCAAAACCCAGCTTAATTATCATTCAAATAAAGCAGAGACAGCATTTAAGCCTTCAAATGGCATCACTCTCGGCATACAACTTAGAAACAATTGGTTAAATACTACAAATTCATCATCAATGACATCATAACATAATATAAGCTTAGAAAACCTACAGTGAACTGGGATAGATTAGTAGGATTGACTACATATCGAGTCAATATGGGTTAAACATTCTGTTGGGTTACAACCATCAGACGGCTCCACCTAAAACCACCTATTTTTTTCTATATGTAAAAATACATCATCCCTACAACAAATGATTGGTTGGCAAACTACTTCATGGGTGGCCTAACATTTAGGATTCTGATAGTTTGCCTCCTTGCTAACCAACATTGAACACTTGAAAGGGTTGTCAAGATATGAGTCAGACAAGCAATAGTGGGAGAAAGGGCCATGGGGTGTCTTTTGTTCTATTAAAGAAGTTGCCATAACTTATTCCTATGCCATGATCCAGGGTGATCTCTTTGTACTTGATCTTGTATTGCATCTCCTTACTGTGTGTACACGTAGGGCGTACTTGAAGGTGTAATATCTTTGTGGCTTCTAATGAATAGACAGTGTTTTCCAATTATGGGTTACATGCTTTGAGACCATGTATGAAATTGAATTACCTCCAATTTACTGAGATTTTAGATAATGTCACTGTGTGTGTCGCGTTTTCTGTTGCCTCCACGGAAAGTCTTGAGCTTTTCCTCATGGAGCCTTTTGGTTTGTTATTTTACTGCACCTTGTTTAACAAAGACTGGTTGTGCTCTTATAAAATTTTAATTCATCTCAGAGTATCCTGCCTGTGTCTTGGAAACTGCTATCTCATGACTTTGTTCCTCCGTGTCTATCCTCTGTGATGGCATCATGAAGCAAGACATAGACAAAAGATCTTTATTAATTCAAATGTCAGGATGGTGTGAGGTCTAACTTGCCCTATGCTAAGGTGGGATTTACCTACCTAAATAAACTAAGGATATTCTGAGTCAGGAAGTTCAACTTAAAAGTCTGTCTGTGTCCAAAACCTATACTTCCCCTCAAAACTAAAGATAAACAATGTATAGGGATGTCAGCAACCAAAGAAACAGTGTTCAAACTAAAGTTGTTAGCTTCTTCCAGCTCCTGGTTGGCTTTTAGCTCCCTTCCGCAAGTTGAAGAAAGTTCCAACAAAAATGGCCTCAGGGTTCCCTTCCGCAAGTTCAACACAGTTCCACAAATTGGTCTAGGGGTTCCCTTCCCACGTTCTACACATTTTCAGAGAATGGTCTCAGGGATCCCTTCCTCATGTTCAACACATTTACACAGGTTTCAAGTTCACACTGGCATTCACTTGTTTAGTTTGCCTTCTCGTTTTGCTACTTGAGCAATCGTATGCCGACCCGCCTCAGCCTCTAGACTTCTCTTGAATTATTCAAATTAAGGGCTCCTCAGTGTAGGTGCATATGTCAGACCACACGGTCCACCCATCACAGGTCGCGCAACGGATAACCCTAGGCATTTTATAAGAGTTAATACCTTTTCATAGGACTTCCTTGACAACACAGATTTCTTCTCTGCACTTATGTCATAAGTCCAAATATGGTTCAGGTTTACTTTAACGGCTTCTTGCCGTTACCAACATGTGATTCTCATACTTTGTGGTATTTCTTCTGGTTACCACCTTGCTTCCACACTATTCAATAGTGTTTTGTTTCTTACTCATTTTACTTTGTTCTCAAATGCTGTTTCTTTAAATTCACTTTTCTTGAAAATGCCTATTACTTTCTGTTTCATTTGCAGGTTTTTCTCATATCTTTTCCTTTGTTTAGCATTCAACTTTCATTACATTCTTGACAACTTGTTCGGTGGTCAATATTTCACATTGGGTCTCCAGACCCCTTTTCCAAATCCCTCAAAGCTCATTTTATGCTTGACAACTCGTTCGTCATTCTATCATTTCAGCTCGGGTCAAAAGACTCCTTTTTCCATAGACTTTCGGCTTGACCAGCATCAGCCATTACACACACCATGCCCCTGGAGCTGCCAAGCCTGAGTGATGCACGCCTTTTGCTCATTGGTGTGTGGCCACTTCTCCAGGTGCTCTGGTCTCACTCTGGTTTTCGCTAGTTCCACTCTCTCTGCCATGGAGCTTCCGCGAGCAGCGCTCACCTTCCACAGAACTTCTGGCAGTGTTCAGCAGCTTCTCTGTGTACCCCACTCCCAATGGGGAACACACAGCAACAGACTCCACCCAGCTTTAGACCCTCTTGTGGCCTGCTCTGGCATCAGTTTCTTCATGGCTTATCTGTGGTTGGTGCCCTTTTCACTGGCCCATGCTCTGCTTCCCTCCGCTATGCTTGCCGTGCTCTACTGCCCACTTGGTTCTCTGCTCTGCTGCTTTCTTCCACTTTTATACACCTACAGCCCTCTAACAAGTTGCAGGTGCGAAACATGTATTTATTTATTTATTGAGCATTTGTTAGGCGCCTATACAACCAATGGTGTTTCCAGGCGCAACAAGGCAAAAAATGGGACGTGAACAGGAGAGTAATAAACAATAGTAAAAACAGTAAGTAATCAAACAATAAAGGTTGTACTAGACCTTGTGGCATTTGGATGAGCAGGGGCAGGGGAGAGGGAAGAAGGGTGGACGGTAGGAAAATGTAGGGCAAGTGCTAGAGTAGGCCCAGGAGGGGAAGTGCCAAGTGGTGCCAGGGGGGGACCAATGTCTAAGTGCACGGGTGGGGGTGTCCCAAGAGAGTGCACCATAGTCCGGGAGGGGTCCTGAATGAAGTGCTGAGGGTGCTGGTGTCGACTGGGCAGATGGCCTGGTAACCTGTGAGACTAATGAGGACCATGCCGTCAGTCTCAGATGCAGTGGGGTGTCTAGCAGTGGAAGGTGAGAGAAAAGGAGGTAGAGAAAAGAAAAGTTTTGAGCAGTTTCCAGAACTTAAGGAAGTCCAGCTCAAGACTGAGGAGGGCAGAGAGGCTTTTCCGGAGAGAAGAGCAAGCTGAGGAGAGAGATCTGCCCCCCCACTCTCTGCTTGGAGAAGCGCCAGGAAGCGTCAGGAAGCCCCAAGAGCCTTGATTATGGATAGGCTTTTGAAAGTGATCCTGGCAGCCACCAGGACCCAGTGGAGAGATTTTAGGGCTGGAGATCTTCAGTCGCTGAGCTTGAGGCCAATGATAAGTCTAACAACCCTATTCTGGATTAGTTGAAGGGTGCAGAGGGAGGAAAGAGGAAGTAGGAGGAACATGCAGTTGCAGTAGTCCAACCAGGAGAGGACCAGGGCTCTGGAGACATTGAGCTGGTGAGGAAAGGAAGAATGCCTCTAAGTAGATGAAGCTGAAAGTGGGCCTTCTTGGCAAGGTCCAGGATTTGAGGTGTGACAGAGAGAGGAGTCAAAAATGACACCAAGATTTTTGTCCTCGCTGGATGGGGAGGGTAGAGGACCCAAATAGGACGGCTAGAGGGCATGAGGGAAATAGGGCGTAGGTGTCCCAATAAGAAGGATCTCAGTCTTACTGGCATTCAGACAGAGGTCATTGGCAGCACACCATGCCTGAATAGCGGTCAGATATTCAGGAATAAAGGAAGGGGAGGGGGAGGGAGTAGAGGAAAGTTGAGTGTCATCAGCGTGGCACTGGAAGTGAGGGGAGAAGGAGGAGATAAGGTGGGCAAGAGGGGCAAGGTAAATATTGAAAAGCCAAGGCGACAGTATAGAGCCCTGTGGGATACCACAGGTGGAGACCGAGGTGGCAGAGGAGAAAGGACCCAGTTGCACCTGGGATGGGCAGTTAGTTAGGAAGGAGGCCAGCCAGTCCAGTTCATGTTCTGTTATGCCCAGGGCATCATGCAGCCTTGGTATGAGGATGGAATGATTGACTGTGTCAAAGGCAGCAGGGAGATCAAGCAGAATGAGAGCAGAAGGCGAGTTGGAGTCTATATTTACGAAAATATCTTCACAGGTGTTCAAGAGAGCAGTTTCTCTGTGTCTGGATGCTCGGAAATCAGATTGATGGTCGTGGAGGCAACCAGCAAGTTCAGTATGACGTTGGTGGAAAACCTACTTTTGCAAGAGGTTGCTTAGGAAGGGGATGGTAGAGTTGGGGCAGTAGTTAGCTGGGCAGGATGGGTCAGCAGACAGCTTTTTTAGGAGAGGGTGCACAAGGGAGTACTTAAGGAATAGAGGGAAAGAGCCAGAGTTGAAGGATGCGTTGCAGAGATTGGCAAGAGCCAGGTCAAGAGAGGAGATGTTCTCCTTCATAGTTCTAGAAGAGCAGGTTAGCACCTGTTTGGATGAGACCTTCATATTGCAGACAACTTGAGAGATCTCATCAGGTGCTTTGGGTAAGAAGGAGGAGAGTGCACGGGAGGCGGTCAGGGGCAAAGACAGAGACGAGAGCAGGAGAGGGCGTAGGGGTAGGAGTGGTGGAGAGTGCCGACAGGATGCCCAGAGGTTTGCATGTAAAATGGGAGGATAGAGCAGTGCAGAGGGTCTGAGAGAGAGGGAGAGAGGGAGAGAGGTCGAGACTGCATTAGGGGTTGCGAGTTCCCTGCAGATTTTGAAAAGTACAGCTGGTGTTGTTAGCGGCTCCAGAAGAGATAGAGGCTTCAATGTGGACCCTCTTCTTGGAGTGGGCAGAGAAGCGATATTGCCTTTGGAGAAGGTGACAGGCCAGTTTATATGAGGATGAAACTGAGGTCTGCCACATCCATTCAGCAACTTTGCAATTTTGTGGCAGCGAAGCTAGATCAGAGTCATACCAGCCATTGTGCTTGGAGGTGGGCTTCAGGTGGATCCTCATGACAGGGGCAAGAATGCTAAGGGTGTTAGTGATGTAAAGGTAAACATGGACAGAATCAGAGGAAGAATTAGTATTGAGGGTTGTAGGGGGGATGAATTTTGCAGCAAAAGCAGCGACTGACACTCGCTTCATCAGTCGAATGTTGGAGGAGGAGGTTGGCAGCGCGTGAGGTGGCTCAGATAGAGGGCCGAGCGGTCCCAAGTGGGAGGAGAGGAGACAATGGTCAGACCAGGAGAGGGGGTGGTGACCAGTTTAGTGATAGGGATTTTGCCAAAGATAGAGGCATCCAGAGATTGTCCGGCCGAGTGGGTTGGACCGGGAGGAAGAATAGGAAATAGGAAGAGGTCAGGGAACTGTGACATGGCTGATTCAGGAGAGTCGAGGTGGATATGAAGTCACTAAGGAGGAGGAATTTGGAGCTAAAGGTCTAGAGGAAGGAAGTGAGGTTGGCCCATTCAGAGAGGAAGAAAGGGATAGGACCAGGGGGACTGTGTTGGTAGCAAAGGTGAGTAACAGAGTAGGTGAGATCACTAGTTTACAGACAAGGCATTCGAAAGAGGTGTAGGATTGAGTAGGTATGATAGAGGCCGGGATCCACTCATGGTAAATCAGGGCCACTCCACCTCTGGACTGGGTCTGGGTTTGGAGAGGCATTTGTAGGCCTCAGGAATGAGAGTGTTACAAGCAGTGACTGAGCTGGCATTGTACCACATCTCGGTGAAGGCAAGGACATTGAGGTCAAAGTCTACAAGAAGGAGGCAGATGCCAGAGGAGTGTTTGACGGCAGAACGGGTATTCAGAGTAGCTAAGCAAAGGTGATTCTCACATTTTAATTATTTATGGGGAGGGGTACAGGGATGTGGTACTCCCATCAATGGTGGTGGAGAGGTTAGCTGGCAGGAAGGAATAGTAGTGGGAGAAGGGGGGAAGATGATAGGGGATGGCAGGCACCTGTCAAGAAGGAGAAGAGTAGGTTGAGTAGCTTGGGCCATGGCAGTGCCATTATGATAGACATTAATGATGCAACTTGAGGATTAGAAGTATGCCAAGAGTAATTCCCATTAATGGGTGAGGAGGAAAAGGGGGAGAGAGTGGAGACAAAGTGGGGAGTCCATAGGTCAGGAGACACAACAGAAAGTAGGATATCAGTGATAGTCTGCCTTGAAGTAGCATTGTCATAGGGGTTTCCAGTTGGTAGGACTGGTTTGGAGACCTAGAAAGCTCTTTTAAGCTTTTTTCTTCCAGACTTCTTGAGGTCTTGAGGGAGATAGGGTAGGTGTTGGAGTAGCAGTTAGAGGAGAAAGGGTAGATTGAGAGTGCTATTTGATTGGTGGGAGAGAGAAGAGGAAGAGAGACTGGTGGGGGAGCTGCACAGTGCACAAATGAGCTCACCACGTGGCCTAGCAGCCAGGCAGGCAGGGATGGAGGGGGTGATTTGCTCATTCTCATTGCCTGACCATAGTTAGTGTGACATGCATGACCCTCACAACAATCCTCAGGCCTCCTCCTAGTCTTAGTACGAGAGTGGTAAAATAACACGTTAATATGTACTGCTCCTAGTTGCCTTTTCCTCGTCCCCGTGCTATGTTGGTCTGAATTGGGAAAAATGATGGGAGTGATTTACAACAGCCTATAGAGGCAGGGGGTGGGTGAAGTAGGTTCTCATCAGAAAAGGGGGGTCTGATGCCTTTCCTGCTGATATCCTCTCCCCAAGGACCTACCACCCAGCTGATCTTCCCTTGCATATCCACCCTCAGGGTCAGGATACAAAAGCAATGGCCTTTCCCTGGCCACCTGTGAAGAGGATCCAAAGAGAGTAGGTGTGAGGATACCCTCAGGTTTCTCACACTTCCCTATTTCATTCTAACCATGGCACTAATTGTAACTACTGTCTGAGCTCTGCATGTATCTGTGTTTCTGTGGATTCAGCGTTTTGAGTTCTCTATAAGTCTTGAGGACTTTGTCTATTTAAAAGCATACTGCGGCTTCCATTTCAAAGAAAATGGTTGTCCACTTACACTTGTTTTTCTATGCTAGTTTGATATACTCAAGTGTTGTTCATGTTGCATTCAACTTATACATTGGTCATGTTAGTGTTCTCCATGTCTGTTTGTTTTTTTGTTTGTTTGTTTATTTATTTTTAATGCACACCAGACCCAAGAGAATCAGGGAGCAGAGGATATAAGAAGGCTTACAGCTTGGTTACAAAGTGACATAAGATACAAATTGGGATATACAGGCATAATATACAAACTATACAGGCTAAAGTAGCTACATAGAAAGCATATAATAATGAATAACACTGTACAAGCAGGAGTGTAATTTACATGGCAATTTGATACTATTTACAAGGCGAGAGAAATGTGGTGTGTTACTTTTCGTTATCTTTGCGCCAGTTAATGAGATTCTGTCTGAAGTTAGTGAGTGTTTGGTCAGCTCTCAGCGGGGGTGGCAGGGAGTTCCAAAGCTGTGCTGCCTTGACAGGGAAGCTACTGCCCCGATTTTAGATCATTTGAATCTTGGCACAAAGAGACAATTATTGTTGACTGTTCTAGTGGGCGTACTTGAAGATGTTCTATTAATTCTCTCTGTCAAGTAGCATGGTGCCCTATTATTAAGGCATTTGTGGGTGAGTGATGCCGTTTTCAGTCGGATTTTGTCATGTTTAGATAACCAATTATGTTGTCTCCCAGTCTCTGAAATATGCTCTTTCCTTGCTATGCTTAGCGCAGCTCTGAGGGCATTGTTCTGGAGTGTCTGTATTCTCTTGACAATGTATTTGTTGGCACCAATGTAAAGGGTGTTACAGTAGTCCAATTTGGACAGGATGAGGGCTCTGGCCAAGATAAAACAGCTGTTAGAGGATAAAAAATGTTTGCCAGCTCTAATTAATTTACATGTATATGCAGTGGAGGAAGCCAAAGTGTTTACTTTTTTGTGGTAAATGTGAGGGTGGAGTCAAGGTAAAAACCTAAGTTTTTTACTTCTTTGGCAACTTTAATGGGGTTCCTGTCAATGGTAAAGGATGAATATTCTGGGCCTAATCTTGTGAGGTGGGAGGTAGTGCCAAGGATGATGAGCTCTGGTCTGTCATCATTCAAGCAAAGACCATGAGAGGCCATCCATGCTTGAATGATGCTGTAAATTCTATTCACCAAGGCCAAATCCTTATCATAATCCTCAATAAGTGGTAAGAGAATCTGTGTATCATCTGCATAGTTGGTGTAGGTGATACCAAGATGGTCTAGATCATCAAAAAGGGGCTTGGTAAATATGTTATACAGAGATGAGAAACACATGATCCTTGGGGCACCCCACAGGTGATGGGGATATGGTCTGCAGCTGCTGAGGGAGAGACAAATCTCATAGTCCTATTGCTGAGGAAGGATTGTATCCAGACTATGGCCTCCTTAGAGAAATGGGCTGCTGAGTCCAAGTGGTTGCATAAAACCTTGTGGTCCACCAGGTCAAATGCAGCAGAGAGGTCGAGAAGGAGAAGCAAAGCTGATTTTCCATTGTCTCTGAGCTCATCAATTTGGGCCTTGAGATCAATTAATTCTGTTTCCGTGCCATGTTGTGGCCGCAAACCTGATTGGCGTGCTCCTAAAAGTTGGTTAAGTTCCAGGAACTTCTGAATTTGGCGGTATGCCACCATATCTAAAGTTTTTAGGAGGAATGGCACTGTCGTGATGGGCTTGTAGTTAGTTGGTGTAGTAGGGTCTAGTGTTTGTTTCTTGAGGAGAGGGAGTACCCAAGACTCTTTAAGGTTGCTTGGGATAGTACCTGATGAGAAGGAGGCATTGATAAGCTTTGAAATAATAGGTGCTAAGTCTCTTGCAGCATCCTTGATTAGTTGTGCTGGGCATTGGTCACCCTGGCAATTAAAAGGTTTTAGCGAAAGTATAACCTTCTCAACCTCGATAATAGAGATTTTGGAAAAGCTAAAGCAGGTTAGATGTTTGTGGGGTGACGTGCAAGTTTTGTTGGGTAGAGTCGACGATGTTAGGGAAGCTTTCTTTTGTGCTATCTTATTCTGAAGATTAGGGACTTTATTGACTAAAGCATGCTGAATATTGGAGCACCAAGTTTTATCTTTGATGTAATTGTCTTGTACTGGAATTGGCGTTTCTAATTCTTTTAAGATTACAAATAGTTCCTTCATGCTAGAGTTAGCTTGCTGGATTCTATTATAAGTTTCTTGTTTCGCCAAGAGGATGTCTTTCTTATACTGAGATGGTATGTAAATTAGGTTTGTTTTGTTTTCAGCAGAGGGAAGTAATCTTCATGCGGTTTCAGATTTTCTCTTATCTTTTCTCAGGCTTTTCAAGTGTGGGGTGAACCAGGAGTTAAGGTGGCTTTTGGTCTTGCTATTTCTCAATTTTAATGGGGCAATATCATCAAGAGTGGTGGTCAAAATATTGTTATATTCGTCGACTAACTAATTGGGTTCCATGCTATCAAGTAATGAGTTAAGGGTAGGTAGGATGCGGGGTAGAAGTTTATCTAGCGTAATCTTTTTGTTTCTAGTTAGTGTGGGTGGGGAGGATAAGGTCGACTTAGCGGTGGGCCTTTTGGTTGCCAACGTGAATGACAGAAGGTGGTGGTCTGTCCAGACTTGAGGGTGATAGTAGTAATCGAGGCGTTACAGTTGTAATCCGCCACCCAGTCTATCCTATCCATGATATGATATGATATGATATGATATGGCATTTGTAACGCGCCTATACACAGGTGTTCCATAACCACGCACTCAGGTGGGGAGATGAAAAGAACTGGAGAATAGGAAATTACAGACCCTGGAAGATACAGGTACACAACATGTAAGCAGTGGTGAGACAAAAAGGATATTCCTATATGAAAAAATAAATATAAAACAAATATATGAATGTTTTACAGATACCTGAATTACACGTTTGGGAAAAGCACATATAAGATCATCTGTACAAAAGAAAAGACAGGTGAGAAATCCTCCCTGATATGCAACCATATGTGGTATTAATTCACATACACTAGACTAAAACAAACAAACACCCCCCTTTTCTCATTCTCTTACCCTTTAGGGCACGTGACCAGAATGCCACGGCCTACAGAAAATTGGTGAAAAGGATCCACAACCTATAAATGTGGACGCACAGGACAAGAATTGTCACCATTCTTGTTGTTGTTGTTTTGCTGCTCTGCTGTTCTGTTATTAATAATTGAGACCAGTAACCCTAAAATCAGTATATGTCCTGAAGAAAGCAGGAAGTAATGAGATACCGCTGAAACCGGTAGACAACATACCCAGGAGTGATGACCTAGATCCCGTGTTCGATACAAACGGAAGTGGTAGACACGGGACAGACATAGTAGCGTCTTTTTAAGATAAGCAGCCCCAACAAGATTGGTAGCTGTTTTTTGGTTGTAGAAATTCCTTGATTACTAAAATCAAGGCTTTGAGTACTGTAAACCACACAGATTCAAGGAGATGACAATAAAGTAAACATTTCGACCTTGATGATGTGTGAAACATTTTAGCAGACAGGAAAGTAGTGAGCAAGGATAGGGATAGACTTCACCTCCTTTTGTGTACCCTTGACAGGTGTAATATTAGTAACCACCGAGGGCGAGCGCCTTACCTGTAGAGAGGGCAAATTTGTGAATATAGTGACATTTAGTTAGACATAGGGAATCAGACCATAGGATTAAGTAATTCAAATAAATTGTTTCTGTCTAAATGGTGTTAACAAGCAGTCAGGCGAAGGCAGGATAAGGAAGCCTCTGACTCCGAGTCATTTGTATATATGGGACTAGGTCAAGACAGCATTTTTTCAATTTCTTACAAAAATGTCATCTTTTTACAATTTTATATCAAAATGTCTAGTTTAGGGGTGCATGTGACAAACATTTTTGTGGGGAAAATGTTAATGCATATCTTTCCAGAGAGTCAAAAGTTATTAGCAATAGAATGTAGGGAAAGGTTTATGTACACAGGCTTCACCTTACCCATAAGACACTGACTGTTGATGCTTTTAATGGGTGTTGTGTTAACATTGTACATATTGAAAGTAGTCACTGTGAAAGTTAGTTTCACTTTTCTAGTTTGCTCTTTCATTTCCCCAATGACCCCATGTTATTATGCTACAAGTGTCAGGGTGGTGACTTTTGAGAGTTTTTTCTTCACTGTCTATACTTTTAAAAATCAGTTGTGCTAAATGACAGTGTTCATTTAATTTAAAATACTATTTAGTTGGAGGAATGATACAGGGATTGGACGTCACCTGTAGCACTCATCACAGTCCCCTTATATCTCAACATATTCTCGAATAGGAAAAATGCAGTAATCTATCTGTTTTGAATTGATGCCTTTATGTTAAATGTTTGCAGGGCAATTAGGGCAGACATACTACACCCAAGCAAACAAAAAGGCAGAATGGCACAATCATTAAAACTGTACTCTTGCAAAGGTCTTCCACCTACTGTGCTAAGGGCCTCATTCTAACATTGCTGGTATCCTGGCGGTAGATCCGCCAGGATACTGGCAAATGTTGTCACCATTTCCGGCACCAATGCCACCCGATTACGGGTGCCGGAGTGATGGTGTTAATCCGCATTCATGGAGGCAATTGGGCTCCATGAGGGGATTTGCTGTCATTACCGACACAATAGCTTTTTTTGCCAGTGGGGAGCCTGCCTTACCTTCAGCTTTTCGGTAGAGGTAACTCAGGTGCCACACCAGCGATCCTGTAGTCGGCCGGTCCGGTAAAGTGCTGGTATGCATGACCGGCCAAACTCCATGTGAAGCATTGTTGTCACAGAAGACAAGCCCTCATGTATGTGTTTTTCTGAACCAAGCACAGTCCACAGCACAGTACACATTCCAAGTATTCTATGAGAAGTCAAGCTAGGGATTCTTTCCATAATATGATTTTCTTTATACACACTACACATAGAGCATTACATTCCTAGTATGGATCAACGTGGCAATTTAGATGGGCCTTTTGAGGTTTTGGTTCCAAAATATTGCAAGATTCAAAAGTAATCATTACGGTGAGTATTACATTTAAAAAGGCGTTTTCTGAAATGCTTCATACTCACAATGCAGAAAAATGTGTCAGAGTTGCACATTGTAGAGTTTATCCAGTTAAGAATATAATTAATCTCTCAGAAATGTAAGATACAGGAATTCTGATTACAAGCTATGAAGTAACAGGGGGATATTTCCTTTAATAAACGACTCCGGTAATAGGGAAATGCATAAAAAAAACTATAGAAATTAAGAAGTGTACTTGTGTATTTCTTGTTAGGACATGGTGTAGCTTGACTTTGGCTTTGTATCATTACTCAATGTTGCATTTGGTACAAATACTGCAACCCCTATTGGTAACCAATTCTCAAAATGCTTGGTGCTGAAAGGTTTGTGAGGAGAGTGACTAGTGACAGCTCATTAACATGTATTTGAGCCTTGGTACTGTCCCATGAAAGCTCAAACTAGCACTCACTAGCAGCTGCTCAAAACCCTCCCCTCATCCCCAGGATGTCATATAGGGGTTACGAGGGGTCGCTGTTGCAACCCGTAGCTGTTAGTGTGCAGCCCCTGTCCAATCCCTGTGACCCCTGGAGATCTTCCAATCAACATGCTGGAAGGGGGGGTGTAGCTAATTCTAAAGCAGGGCACTACACAGGCCACTTTGTGCTCCATTTTGTTTATCAGCGAGCCAGACAGCAGCAGCATGTGTATGAGTCGAACAGCTCCAAAACTTTGTGAAAGATGAGTAAGTAGCTAGCCGGGCCCGAGAAAAGAGGGTGGGTGAGGCTGAGGTTGCAGTCCAAAGACGCGTTGATCTATTCCAGTCTGTTCGTGCTGGCTGGATCTGGCTGCATCATGCAGGCCCAACCCTGATGTGGCCCATTGGATCAAAGGTGGACATGCATGCCAGCCCTTGGCCCGCATCATGGTTGGGTTGTCTGCATCAAGTTTGGCCCAGGCGGCCTTCCAGCCAGCCCAGGCATCCTTTTCGGTGGCAGTCACGGGGGACGTGCTTCTGTCAGGCAGTCCCTCAACCCCCCCACAGGCCCTTCCAAGAAGCGTGTGGGCCTAAGTGAATTAAGGGTCTGTCTGACGCTTTTGTGCAGTGCCAACGCCACACCCCAATCCTGCAGCAGAGGCCTGAGAACAAAGCCGCAAGCTCAGCTCCTCAGTGGTGTAGGCTCCACACAATGCAGCCATAGCCTTAACCCAGCTGGTGGCGCCCCAGAAGCCAACACAGGCCTGTTAAGAACAAAGCACAGACAATGCTAAAACAAAACCACAAGGTGACAAAAATGGCATATTACGTGCACTATCTGTTCTCTGATGGCGTCTTGCGTCCCTTCCTTGTCAAGTACGCCATATTAGGATTTACTTCCTGTCTATGTTTGTTGTCGAGTAGACCATTCATAACTTAGGGAATAGTGATTTAATTGAAAGGTTTAGCAGCATGGCCCTTTTTGAAATCACCTCTAATGAATATATGCCCAGTCGTTTTCCTATGCGGATGCGCTTTGTATCTGTGCGGAGTTCACGCTGCCTTTCTGCGATTGTTGCCCATAGATGCATATTTTATATAAGGATTTATTTGGTCTGACAAGAACATTGTTCCGCAGTGCTGGTTTCTGAGGGATTTGGGTGCAGGATAGTAGAGACCAATGTTCCCTCTAAACTGTGCACATGTGCACTTGCCCGGCTTCCTTCTGGGTGCTGCTCAGAAGATTTTTAGCAAGCACACATGCAATCTTCACCTATGCTAATAGATTTAATAAGGGAAACGCCACAGCAATTACCGGACATTGGCTTTCTCTTAAAATAACTAACTAGTCATGATATTCTGGTATTGCTCATTTACATTTCCCTACTATGCAGGCATGACCTTAAAAACCTAAAAACACTAAAAACACTATACAGCCACAAGAGGTAAAAAACAAATACGAAAAAGTGGCTCCATGAAAAATGTAACTAAGATAGGCTTGCACACATTAACCAACTACTGTTCCCTCCCAACACATGACTCCTATGCTTTTACTGTACCATGCGCTTGCTCTAACCTCTACCCCAAAACATATTTAGGTATTACCAGACAACCTTGATGCTTCCTCTCTTGGCTTTGCGAAAGGTTACCAGACATGTACCTAAAGCCACTTATTTTATGTTTGTTTGTAATTTGAATCTATTTATTTATTTTTTACTTTTTAGGCGCTTATACAATAAGAAATTACTGTTTCAAAGCACCCACGGGGCAGGGAGGGAGCAGGGGAGGGAAATACATTACAATGCAATATTTAAGAACAGAGGGGGCAGGGACGAATCTACTATGCCTTGCAAGTATCCAGAAGGTGCAAGTGCAGAAAGGAAGAGGGAAGAGGTGGTAAGTGCTGGGGGGTCCGAGCTCGAGGGAGAGCCCTAGACGAAGTGCTAGGAATGTTGAGTGCTACACAGCCTGTGCCATGGGAGGTGTAAGTGCGAGCCTCCAGAGCTGAGGGTGTGCAGATGCTAAGTGCTATGGATAGACAGGAGCTGGGAAGAATTGGTGTGGGAGGTCAAGGCCCTGAGGATGCATAATGGCCAAGTACTCCCATTCAGCAACTGTGGGATTAGCAGAGGAGAGGAGGAAAAGAGGAAGGTTTTAAGGAGCTTCCGGAATTAGAGGAGATCCTGCTCAAGGTGCAGAGGGAGGGGAAGGCTATTCCAGAGAAGGGAGCCTGCAGAGGAAAGCGAAAGACCCCCTGCCCTCTGTTTAGCAGACAACAGACCCCAAGAACTTTATCTTTACCTAAGAGCAGAAGCAATTACAATTCATCCCCTGCATGAGATCTCCACACAGAGAGTTGGTGCCAGAGAAACAAATTGGCCTAGAGGGAGAGTATTTAGTGAGATAAAGTTGAAGATAGTGTGGTCCTCGGGACCAGACAGCTTTGTGGATGATGCAGATGGATTTGAATTTAATCTGTGAAGCAAACCGGGAGCCAGTAAAGACTTTTTAGTGCAGAAGAGATGCAATCCCTTGGTTTAAGGCCAAGGATAAGTTTTGCTGCCCTATTCTGGATAAGCTGGAGGGGTCGCAGAGTTGAGGAGGGAAGGTTCAGGAGGAGGCTGTTACCGTAGTGCAGTCTAGAGAGAACCAGGGCTTAAGTCAAATTGAGCCTCTGAAGGAAAGTGAGAAAATGTCAAATTCCTTTGAGAAGGAAGAGCTGATAGTTGGACTTCTTGGCAATGTCCTGAGTGTGAGGGAGGAAGGAGCAAGATGTGTCGAAGATGACTCCAAGGTTTCTAGCTTCAGTTGAATAATGTTCAAGTACCAGAACTTCTGTTATTCATGGTGCCTTATAAAAAGTTCAGTTTTGGAAGGCCTTCCAGAGACTACCCTGGCACCCCTGAGATGTGTTCTGCATGCTGCAGCATGACTCATGAAAGGACTCTGGACATTCAACCCTGACCCTCTAACTGCATTGGGTCCCGCCGGAGGCCTGTATCGGCTTCAAATCCTGTTGCATCATTTACAAGGCTGTCACGCTGAAGTCGCCAAGCTACCTCACTGAGAAACACAGCATCTCCAGAGGCCTGCAATCCACCAGAAGTAAGGAAATGTGAAGGCTTGAACTCTGAAAGTGCAGGAAGGAAAGAGCGAGAAGAACAGCCTTCTCTGTCTATGCTGCAAGACTCTGGAACCTCTTCTAGTCAACATCAGACCCACCCCATTGCTGCTACAGTTCAGGAAAGAGCTCAAGACCTTCCTCATCAAGGAATGGCTCCTACATAACACACAGGTCCACAAACCCTACACTCCCCACCATACCCAAGACTCTTATCTGCCCCCCACTGTCTTCTCGCCTGGTTGCTTGTAGATCGCTTGATACAAATTGGCTGCTGTTGCCCTCCCCTGTTAGCTCCCATTCCCCTTTTCCCTGCTTCCTTCACTGTGTTCTTCCCCCTACGATTGTAAACCACACAATATAAGGGTGGAATAAGTTGCAAATAATCATGTGTGCACTGCAAAATAATTGTGTACCTGCAGATTCATGACATTTTCTTAAAATGCATATAATATCGTGGTGAGGCACTAAATATGTTTTGCTTGCAAAGTACTAAGGGTATGCAAATATCCCAGCAAGTATTTCACTGCTACAGTCTCTCATGTATAATAGTGCCCCGTCAACTAGTATTAGAGGAGAGCACAGGAGCTGAAAAATGGGGTCGGGGTGAAAGGGCGCAGCAGCACACACCTTGTGGGTGGAGAACAAATCAGTAACTTTCAAAACCCAAGTCAGTAGTTTCGGCAGTACAGTACAGTGTAGAAAATATGTTTGTTTGCTATAGGAAAGGAAACGTTAGTAACAAGTCTAGAGAACTGCACGTTCTGTTTCTTTCAATGCTCAGCTGCTGAGGGCATTTCAATATAAACATGCGTTCTGTGTTTATTGACTGTAGCATCGCCTTGCATCTTGTCTAACTGATAACAATGAATTACAGAGGTATCCCTAGTTACAGAAGAAGGCTCACAAGCTGTTGTACCCCTGAGCATTGATGCAATTAACCCAAAAGGAATGAATATGTGATTTACTTCAACAGGCTCTATAAGAAACCTCAGTAGAGTTCTTTTTGAATTTTGTCTAGGCTGTGGTGAAGAGAGATCCACAAAACTATAGGCTGTATTATGTGCCCTGTCATTATACTTCCTATATCAGGGTTACAAGCAAGGCTCTGATAAGAATTTGCTTCCTACTTGGAGTGAAATCATTTTTCAGGCAGTACAAAAAAAGGAATTAGCTTTGCCAACAGGAATACTTTATGCTTATTAAAAGATGTTCTTTGCCTTTATAATTCGTCTTGAGATTGGTCAGAAACATGATTAGAGTTCCTTCATATGCCACTGTTGATAAATGATTCGAAAACAATATCAGTGGAGCTTTGTGGGCAGAAGACAGGGGTCAGTTCCTATGTGGTCATTGTTTCCCATCTTTATTGGGCAAATGTTTCTGCTTTTCAGGATTAAAAATGGATGGTGTATAGGTCTCTTAGCTGTAAGGCTGGTTTTGAGTAACTCACAAGACAACATAATGTGGATAGTCAGCAGAAGCCAGGGAATTCTGATCATCATATTCTATGGTGAAGTTATTCTGATGCAATTATCGTCCTTACACAAAATATGAGAGACATGTTCTCCTGGCCCTTAAATTACTTCATTGAAGTGGCACATGAACTCCTATTGCCATGTTTTCCGACACCTTTTGGTTGACTTTTTTCCATCTGCAAATATATTGTATCCGGTCTGACTTTTGATAGTCACATCAGTTATGAAAGCCAATATTTGTTTTTTTGTAATATTCATCAGTGTTTTTCCAGTGGCATAAAGCACACATTTTCTTTGCACACAAGTACCTTTGCTAGCTACTGTGGCTTATCTTGAGGTCTTGAACTGGTTGATGAGTACGCTTTATAATCACATATAAAATATAATTTTTTTAGCCTATGTGTTTGGAAAAGGTGTTGAAAGATTCACATTTTATACAGATTTGTGAAGAATTGCAGTGGTTTGGAAGAGGCAATTCCTTTTCAAACTCTCTTCAGTGATGATAGCTCACCAACTACAAATGCTCACAACGTGGTTTACCTCGTTAGTCAGTTGCGCACATGGAAAATAAAGTGTGCACTAAATATTATCAGCTCCGCATTTAGAGAAAAATAATTAGAGGGAACATTGGTAGAGACCATTGAGTAACAGCAGCAGTTAACTAAAATGAATGAAGTCTTTGGAAGGGGGATGAAACATATGGGCCTGGGAGGTATTCCGCGTTGCCCGGGTTCTTTCTGCGCGGCAACGCTTGGTAAACCCATGGGGGTGCCTGGCAGCGTCCACCTGCCCTGTATAACAGTATATTCCACCTCCGAGCAAGAGCAGAGAACAAGAACATGGGAGAGTGAGGCAGGGCTTCGAGACACTGGAAGAGAAATAGGACATTCTACTCTCCATACAGCATCTCCAGAACGCCAAAGAATACAGGACTGGCCCTGGGTTCAGTGAAGGGTGCTCGGGTGTGAATAAGAATGTCAAGCTGGATTGGTGCTGTGCAATGTCTCGAGCCATATCCGAGTAGTTCTTTCTTAAAAGTGACCCATTGTGCTTCTTACAGGCCTGCCTCGTGTGGCTTCAGTACTGGTCCCTGCATTGCCCACTAATGCACCCGCCTTGTGGCATTGGTGCTTACTACTCCAATCAGCCTCTGAGGGCCCAAAAGTCAACGTCTGTCTCTTGTGGAATATATGGTCACTATCTGCACCATCATCCGGTGGTTAGTGCCCATTACAGGCCTCAGTCACTCCTGACTATTCCACCTGTCTTTTACCATTGGGGTCTAGTCACCTGTCTCTTGTGGCATAAATGCCAACATTTGCCTGTCTACTATGACATCCGTGCCCACCCCTATATGTCATTTCTACAATACATATTTCCTCCTTCCTATCTACTGTGCTATCAACGACGGCTCCCCCCTGTTTCCACTTGAAATCAGGGTCTTCTGCCTGTCTCTTGCAAAATTGATGTTTTCTCTAAACTGTCCCTTGTGCCATCAGTGACTTTTAATTTCTGTCTCTTGTGACATTGTATTACTCTGCCTTCTCAGATCATTACACTCCTGCCTGTCTCTTCTGACACAGATGCCTGCTCCCTACTGCCTCTTCTGAATTTAGTGCCTACTCCTGACCGGCTCTCGGAACATCTATACCTCCTCTGAACTGTCTCTTATAACATCACTGTCCATTCTTGTCAGTCTCCTGTGCTAGAAATGCATACCCCTGCCTTCTGAGATCAGTCCCTACCCCTGCTAGTCTCTTGTAACACTGATCCCTGCTTCATACTGTTTCTTATAACTTTCAGGCTTCCCCAACAGGGGCCACTTCTGCCTGTCTCTGATGGCACCAGTGGCCATGTCTTGCTTGTCATGATTTGTGATTCAGGCACCCGCTCCCTTCAGTCAAATGCCTGATGCATGGATGGTGTCTGGACCCCATTGCCCTCTCGCTGATGAGGGCGGCGAGGCTCATCTCTGGACATAACTCGGCCATACCTTTACAATGCCAAGGAACGGGCACTAGTCGGATGAAGGGAGGTTGGAACTACACCCCTATTAGAAGATTTTACAAGACATTGGATGACTGGTTTTGAATTAGGAAACTGTGTAAAAAGGGCTGCAAGACTTATCCACTGGTCTGACCAAGGTAGAGAAACGCTGGGGAGGGGAGGGATGGGACACAATTCATTTCTGCAAGACTGATCCACTGGTCTGACCAAGGTAGAGAAACGCTGGGGAGGGGAGAGGTGGGACACAATTCTGTTCTGTCCGTGTGGTCAGGCGACCACCCCCACACTGAGGGCTGGGATCATAGCCGCTTACCTTAGGGCCAAGGGGACTGAACCATAGTACACACTGTAAATGTTGGCAACATTTATTTGTGTGCAAAACATATAGTTCGGCATCATATTTGCTTTGTAATGGTGCCACAAAAATGAAAATATCAGCTCAGCAATTGATGCCTTACAAAAATGCATATGTGACATTTACTTAGAGTATTTGAGAATGCTAATAAAGAAGAATTTGGGCACATCTAGTACATATTGAAAGATAATGAATCATATATAATGGACAAAAGGTTCAAGTGTGCAACTCATGTGGACGTTATATTTGCGGTGCACTGGGGACTTGATCCTGCAACCCATCAGAGGGTGGAGGGTGGCAATTTAACTAGGAACAGCCCTTCCCCTGAACTTTGTGCTATGCATGTTGACTTAACCTGGCTGACTTACAGAGCCTTAGCAGGACAGAATAGGTCAAATACAATAAACTTTGTTTGAGGCTTCACAGCTGACAAAGGCCCAGCAATTACTAATGTAAAACGTTTCACTGTTAGCACTAGCATTCGTATGCATACGTTTTAAGGCAATTGAAATTGTTATGTGGGATTAGTACTTGCATGTCCAGGGAGTGATTGGAAGGATAGGGAGGCCAGGAGACCACACATTCTCACAGTTCATAGGTAGGTGCTTTCGGGTGTAAATTAGAGAGTTAACTGCTTGTAACATTGAATCTGCACTATAATAGTAACCTAAGAATGTGTAAAGAAGTTTTATGCCCTCACACAAGTATGTTTGCCCGCTTCCTCAGGATCTGAAGGTAGCGCCCCTCCCAACATTTTAAGAGTTAGCCCCACCCCTGATGCATGTTGTAACATTTTCGATAAAGCAATGGCAGGAGCGGCAGAGACGCTCCAGATTATCTGTGGATAGGTGTATTGCCTCTGTTCAGCTTCAGAGAAAGGATCTTGTTTTGCTGAATGAGTGTGAACTAATTCAAGAGATAAGAACTGAACTCGTCAACCTTCATCAAGAATGCTATGGGATGCAGTTTGTCAATGAGGCAACAGAATTGGCAGAAAAATGTGCTATTGAAACAGTTGAAGACCACAACCAAAGAGCTTTACCATTAAGGCAGCACCAACTGAGCAACAAACTAACAGAAAGCTTTGTTAGTACTACTGTAGGGAAGAGGCCTGGCCATCATGAGCACTCTGAGGATAGAATACCACAGAGGGGTGTTGCTAGGTCTAGAAAAGATCCAGGGCTATGCTAATGTTGGGACTGTTGGGACTCGGGGCTAGCTAACCATTTGGTTGTATCCCCAAAGCTTCTACTGGGGCTACAACCAAAAGACACTGGTCTATAGCCCCCTCAGCCCACCCCTAGCAATGCCTCTCGTGCCACAGATCAAATGGTTAAAGCAAAAGGTGTTTTTTTGTGTGAGTTGAACATCATTTAACAGATGACATGGGGTTTATCAAGGCTGTCAGCATGTTTAATCCAAGGGCTTCACATTTCTTGGACTACTCATCTGCAAAGGTTCTTGCAGACCACTACTTAGGAACCCAAGTAAATCACGATAATTTGCATTCAGAGCTTGACATTGAAAGGGGATTTTTATCTAACAAGAATATGGCAGGTCTTCACTCTGTGAAGCACCTTATTTCATCACAAGGATTTTCTTGGATCCTAAACCTGTTGCATCTGGTCCTTGCATTGCTGTTTACAACTGCAACAAATGATAGGTTCTTCTCCTGTCTGAAAAGAGTTCAAAACTAATTGCAAAAAAGATTCAAAGACAAGAAACATATTGATTTGTGGATAATGGCATGTAAACCTATGGAGGGTAAACAGATCCATTTGAGTGTTGCCATTGACAGATCTGCCGACATTAGGCACAGAAGGTATCCTCTTAAAAGATTAACCATTATCTTCCTTGAAATGCAGACCTAATCAGCACCACATACAGTCTTCAAAAGCATCTGCAACCGTCCTACACTACCAGTCTCTTCTCATAAAGTCAGCCATACTCCATCACCGATGCACTACAACCGGTTTTCTGTGTCTACCTTCAAAACACTGTCTGCTGTGCTGTTGCGTTTTGTCATCCTATTGTTTACCAGTCAGCTAAGCAATAACGACCATCAAATCAGACAACTCTCATGTAAGAAAGGCACCATATAGACTTACAGCCAGCCTTGTGGGCCCTCAAAATGGCAGCATCTGCCATACTGCCAGCCTCCTATTGATATTGAGTCAAAGCAACAGTGAGACATCTAGTATTTCCTTTGAAGCAGACAGGCACTACTAGCAGCACAGCCAAAACATCTGTGAAACTACCCGTCTCTTACAATTTCCAGACAACCAAGGAATGAGTAGTTTCCATCAGCATCTTCTGCACAATAACCAGAGTTATGTATCATGAAAACATTTGCTATTCTGCCTGCCTCTTCTTGATTTCCAGTCAATGACGCAATGATGAACCATCTAAGTAGCATCTTCCTTTTAAGCCAGTCACTAGCTGCCCCACAGCTAGAGTTCCTTCATCAAAAAAGCATCTGCCACACTTCCAGACACTTCTTGATTTGTAGTCAACCAAGCAACAATGATACACCCAGCCATTGGGCCTCATTACGAGCATGGTGGTAGCCGTGCCTGTATGTGAACTATTTTGTTTGCAGCCAAAATCAAACAAGATCAAGTCTTAAGCCAGAAGCCTCACAGGAGTACAAGGAAGAACATGGAGTCTTGATCTCGGTTTTCAGGATTTGAATGTAATACCAACCCATCTCGGCACAGCAGGTTTGCAGGCAAAGTACTGCAAGTACTCTCCTTTTCAGAGTTTGTGTATGGATGCAGCATTGAAGTGACACTGCAGAAGCCCTCCAATAAGTGGAATAGCATATTTTAAATGTTGTTAATCAGGTTTTGTAGCACACTAAACCTCTACAGACCTTGTATAGTAGGATGTATACATGAAACAAAAAAGTATACTTGTTTGAAACTGTGAGAGTGTGATACTAGTAATGCATAGAAATAGGAACGAACTTGAAATGTTTTGTTCCTCTTGAGTTATGCAAGCTCTTTGCAGGGATAAAGGAAGATGATCAGGTAGCTTTATTTGCCAATGCATTAATCAACCCCATTTTAAATGTAGGTCTAAATGCTGAAGGAGATGAATCTCGGAAGGAATAATAAAGTCCATGAAACAACCGCAAACAGTACAACACAGCACATCCCACTGACCGGATGCTGAAGGTAAATTGCAAAATCATCGACGACTGTGGATGCCATCGGCCATAAGAACAAATTTTCTGTGGTGAAGTATTCTCCCTTTCCCCTTCTATCCTTCTATCCTGGCTTTTCCCTATCCCTATATCTGCCTTTCTGCCCATGTAGTCATGTTGAAATAACAGGGCGGATCCACATAAAAAGGGGATTTGGGTTCATGCACTTTCTATGGTAACATGGGCCTTGACACCCTAATAATAATCCTACATATGATGATCCATTCTTGTATGAAATGTATGTCACATTACAGCAATATCGTAACCATATTTTTCTAAGTGTGCTGAAGGACGATGGTATGTTGTGCCACTTGTAGTCATGTCAATGATTTCAAGTGGTGAAAGGTCATGTGCCACCACTTCCTGTGATTCCACTTGGGGTGGGGTCAAATTACATCACTTCCTGTCATGTCACTTGGGGCGGGATCAAATTGCATAACCTCCTATGATGTCATCAGGGAGGTAAAGTGTCATGTGGTGTCACTCCCGCTACCCCCAGCATTTTGGTGAAATGACCCCCCTGTCTCATCCCAGTGCTCTTACAAAAATCTGACATTTGTGGGGTCATCCCTGAGTGCCCAAATTCCAATAAATGTTTTCCAAATGAAAATCACTTTTCACCTGGAGATCTGTGGTCTTCCGAGTGACTTTAATTCTGTATCCCACCCTACTATGCCAGTGAATCCATGGTTACAGATATCCGAAGGAGCTGCTTCAAGAAAGAGAACAAGCTCCCTCATGTGCCTTGATCCAGCTTGTTTTATTTGTGGCTAGTGGAAATTCACTTTTCCAGAGATCAAGGTATTATGTGTATTTTGTAATTGTATTGTATAAATATTCATAAAGTGCTAACTACTGCCGAAGGGAATATAGGCGCTAATGTATCTTCATCCGACTCTACTTGGTTGAGTCCTTCAACCAGGAATATCACAGCATCTCTCTACACTGATTCAAGAACACTATGGATTTCTGTTGGCACAGCTCCAAACTGCTTTACCTCTTTCCTCTCTGATCCTAACCACCAGTTCAGATTGTGTCCATGGACAAATGGTACCAATTCTTGGGACATATGATACTGCATGTCAGCTGAAGCTGATGACACCAAACTACACATTAAAACCCTTGAAGGATCCTGGCAGCATCAACTGGTGGAGGACTGTCTCCTTCATAGTCAAGACTGCCAATTGCCACTGATTAAATAGCTCCAAGACAGGTTTACTACTGTTGGGGGCACATCACTCAGTCCCTCTACCAAGTGCCATCCACCCCAAACCATAAAGCCTGAAAAATGAGGATCCATCACAAAATTCTCCTTCTACCAAATGTAGCTGCTGAGAATAATACTTTATGTTCTGCACATTTCACAAAGGATTGTGATAGCCTATACACTAGTTATGGCCTGGATCATTAACATCAATGAAATATGTGCTGAGCTCCCACCAAACATTTTCCATAAACCGCAGAGGGCAATCGCTTATGTTCCCATAATAACATGTGCTGAATGCCTTTTCATTTGCGATATCACTTGGACCTTCAGTCCATGCTGAGCAAACAACATACTGATTTCATGATGTTATGCCTTAATGGCACAGCCCTCCTTCGCTATGTGTCACATTAGAAGCTCAAGGTTCTACCGCTCTACCAGCCGACCAGACGAGTAAGGACAACTTCGCTTAATGTCATTTCTTTGCACTAGCAGAAATATTCCTTTCAAGTGGGACCAATTCTCCATCTTCAAAGTACCTACCCGTGGAACTCACTACCACTACATTTCCCCATTCATCCTGCCCCTAGGGATTTTAGATGCACTCTGAGTCTTCTCTTGATCCGTCCTACATAACAAGCATAGAGATTGTCCTTTCCCAGTCAGCCATGTGCATTATGACCCTTTCTGCTCGTCCTGTAGTGCTCTGAAGGTGTCTGTCTTGGTATTGAACACCACACATAAGCAATTTCTAAAATAGAAATAACAACATAAAATAACTCTAACATGTATTGCATGTATTGTCATCCCTGGACATAAAGTGCACAAGTAGATGGAAGCAATCTAGTGGCGAAAACAAAACATAACACAGATACATACATGATGTTTCAAACACTGCTGAGTTGCTGGATTAGAGCGCACTTCTTTTAAAACGGGAATCAATGTTTGGATGTGAAAATCAAAAAGGTTACATTTGCTAAACGAAGCCTAAAGAACACATTTTCGATAAGACCGTCACGTACTCGTTAAGTTGCTGGAAAGAAATGATCATTAAGGACCAAGATAATTTGGACACATTTTAGGAGACATTGCTAAGGTCCCGTGTAGATCCCATCGAAAGCTTGGATATTGAGAATGGTCACTGAACATCTACAGATAATATCAAATAAGAACACAGCCTGCCAAACATTGAACTTACATATTCCTTTCTAAGAGTATCTGCAAAACAGATGTTCCTTTTTTCTCCCATAGGCAAAATCAGTAAGAGTGTAAACCAGTTTATTTTCCCCAGTTGGAAAGTGTGTGGGAGTTTAGACTCGAGCATTTTAATTTAAACAATTAAAATAAATAGCTTACAATACATTGCCTTTCTGGCACCACTAGTTTTATTTAGATTAATTCCTAACGCCGAATAAAAGAACTCAAGCCTGCGGGAAAAATCCATGAACAGAGCAGCAATCAGCAAATCGTAGGGTTGTTATCTACAGGTGAGTTGACAAATGAGAGAATGGAAGCTGTGTGATTGTGCTAAGCCATTCAATGGCATCATGTGTGGAACGTTTTTAATTAGCGTATGCAATCGAGAAATGCAAAGATAGAGTGTAGTGAATTGTAACACATTCCACTTTAGGGAAACAGATCCATCGTCAGAAGTGCTGCACAATCCACTTGCGAGAGAATGGCACTGGTATGTGACCAGCCACATTACAGTTGGTTTTGCCACTGATGAATATATATTGTAAGAATTCGTTCTGAAATTGTATAGCAAAACCTAACCATTAAAAACCATTAGGCTACCGAATGCAGCTGCTTCTTGGCCTCAAACCCATCCCCACACAGGGTCCGGTACATTGCTCCTGATCCAGGGTCATAGTGGTCCATTGAGGGCTATTGTGCGTCTCTTACACCTCACTCCCTCTCAGTTGCTCTTTTACAGGTATAGTGTATAAGGGTTCTAGTATCATCTCACCTCTAGGAGTAATCTGTCCATGTCTTCCTCTGACTAAGGTGGTCAGTGCCCTCCTCACTAAAAAGGATTTCTTGTGGTTTTCTACCTTTTGAGGGTTACAAGGATTTCCTCCTCCTCAATTTTTGCTACAGCTATTGAGTTGTCCTTTCCCTGTGACTGCACCTCACTAAGACCTTTCTTCTAGTAAGTCTCATGCTCAATTTTAGGCTCTCTGTCACAGCTGGGATGTCTTGTCCATAATGGAAGATGCTGACCCACCACCCTTGATGGAAGAGCCAGAAACAAGCCAGCCCAGGGAAAACATTGAGCAGTCTCTCAGCTTCAGGTCACAGCGGAATATGTTTCCTTGCCTGGCTTCTTTCTCAATAGGCCTACAGTGCCTCAGTGCACAAGAATGGATGTATTTTACTTCTCCAGCCATGCATGGGCCATTTGGTATAAAGGCTGGGGTACTTGTGAGGAATTGCCTCTGACAAGGGGGCAAAGCCCTGGCTTTTTTTGTATTATTACATGAAATTAAGTGGGTGATTCCTTCTCCAATGGGGTAATCTGATAACTATACATCCCATACTTTGTTGCAACACCATGCCAAAAGCACAGTGCACTTGTACCCTGCTGCATCCGCAGCCTGATCCACAGAACCCTCTCTGCTCATGGCGCAGGGCAGGTTCAAAGGTCTCAAGATACCCACTCCACTGCTGCAGTGACAGCAAATTCAATGCAGCACAGTGGTGACATTTAAGATACGCCCCCTGTAATCTCTAAGAATAAACTATGCCTGAGTTTAGGCATAGTGCATGGTGATACTTATAATAATGGCTGCCACATCCCAACTGATATTGCACATGTCAGCTCCTGTGAGTCAGCTCTGCTGTAGAAGGGAATGTATATTTGGATCAGACGGGCTGATACTGCCAAATGGCAGAACAGAAACCCAGAGCAACGAGCGTCACTTTAATTCCCTTTAATTCCCTTTGTGAGGGCTGCTATCACCCTACCCCAAAGACAGCCACAGAGCAAGCAGCTGTCCTGGGCCCAGGTATCAAAGGAGCACACCCATTCAGGAGAAGGAGCCTCACACTAGGGTGCTGCATGTATTAGGTATTTGTTGTCAGTAAGAGGCAAGGTGTGAGAGTAAGATAGGCAGGAGTGCTCTGAACACAGGAAGAATCCTTCCACAATATTGTTTCTCACTGACTTTCTTTCCCTTTCCTGTCTCCTCCACTTCCTGTGGTGAAATCTCTTTGCATGCAAGATCAACAGGTCAAAGTCCACTCCAGCCAGGAGCATGGATTGGTCCTCTAAGGCAGGCTACCTTTAGACCAATCACCTGAGGACTTGTGCCCTTAAAAAAAGGAGACTCACACCCCTTCAGCAGAATTCTCCCAGTTCCTCAAGGATCCTTTAAGGCCAAAGAGACTTCCTGTGGGACAATGGACCAAACATTCTGCAATGGATCTTCTTTGCTAGTACAGTGGACCCTGAAATTGAGTATTTTGTCCTCAAGTTCATTAGGAAGGCCTCACACCAAACGGAGGGCCAGACCAGAAGAATCTCCCTGTTCTATCACACCGAACCAGTTACTCTGGGTTCCCCCGCATCCTGAACAATAGAGAAGGTTCTGGTGTCTGCGTTCCTCCAACCAGCTGAAGTATATCACTGCATCTAAACCAGCTCAACACTGCATAGTGTCCGAGTAAAGCACATCAATTGTTAGGCATGAAGTGACTGCTCAATGCCGGGAACTGTTCCGAATCTCTGCAGGGTCAATCACTGACTCTTACTGGGGGCTACAACCATGGCTCAGGCCAGCTAGCCCGAGAACCGCCACCCCATTGACTGCACATCGATGCACCTTTAATCACCCCTTTAACGACTTTCTCTCACCAAGCATATTTGCTGGAGCATCAATCGCTGATCTCTCCCAGCGGCCCAAGCCCTACTTGGCCTCAGCACCTGTGAAGCGTTCTTGGGACCCCCCCTAACCTGCATCATTGAATCACCACCATCTGACTAAACAGAGCACCCGCATTCGACCCTACTCAACACCTGCTTGTTTCCAGGGTCTCCACAATCCTATGTGCCCAACTGAGATCCGCTCGCATCAATGGTCGAACCTGGGTCTGATGCATCACCCCGCCAAGAACTGAATCCTGGAACTATGACACTGAACAACCCCCAGAGTCCACTGGGACCTAGAGACTGGTTAGGGAATGGCTGTGCTTGTTTTTAACCCAATATGCTTTTTATGGTAGAAACTTTCCTACCTGGAACTATAGTCCTACTTTCTCCAGTCCATCACATCTCTTCTGCTCTTTCCTTTGCAGTGGGTTTTATATAATAATCTATTTGTGTTCTACTTGCAGATGGTGTGCTTTATTAAAGTGTTTATATCTTTATAAAACTTTGATTGGACATTCCTTTTATTTTGGACTGTGATACTGTGTTTGGGTCACTACTGGTTCACCTTCACACCCCTCTGTCTTCCCTTAGCCTGCATTACCACAAAAGGCATAGGGTGTATATCTCTTGATTGTCCCTGTTGTACCGTTATGAGTGTGTTGTGTTTTGGTTTGTAGAAGTGTCAGGGCTTAGTGGGCCATTCTACCCCTACTCATCCTTATACTCCTGCGAGGCAGAATCCAAATCATCACAGTACAGCATTACGAAATGTGTGTGTGGGCACTTCTGCATGTTGTGTGTCTTTTAGCAAACTAGAATATAAAGCTTCCTCTCAGCTGATTCTATGTGTAAAGCACAGCGTGCATCTAACGTTCTTTTATTCACTAGGAAAGTGTATTTTAAAAAAATACATTCAGTAAATTGTCATTTTCCATAATTATACTGGTCAGCGGACTGCATATTGCAGCAGCCCTGTGCCTTTTTAAAACAATTCAGGCGCGTCAGGGCTGGTCTGTCCAAACCAGTTCGTGACTGGGAGTGCTACATGCTTCGTTGTAGTGTTGGCTCTACCTTACTGTCTTTCTATCTGCATTAGTAATTTACGACCGCTAACACAGTGATAATTCTCCAACTGATTTTGGCTTACTTCTGTGGAACTATGCCCCATATTTACAACTGACTCCCTTGAGAAGACCCAGTGTAGAAAATCTGATATTGTAACGTATTCTCTCTCCATGGGCATAGAAACAAACTTGAACAGATACACTAACATACCTCATCAATCCATTAGCCCCGAGCAGCCTATGCATACCTATGCATAGCATTTGTTCGTACCCTCTCTCTCCCACTGTCTCCGACTTTCCTGGCAATATGTCCTTTCCAAGAATGTCTCACTCCTCCATAACTTTTCCACTGTTTCAATCTGTCATTCCCTTTTCTGGTAACTCAGTAGGAAGCCAATCAGAAGAAAGTGTTGTGCAAACACCTGGCGCTGATAAGGATGCCATTGATATGCAAAGTGAGCCTATAACTAGTCTGTCATGCTGCAGAACTGGTCGATTATATCTTAGAAGCACAAGTTGATCATTTTGCTATCACAGAGACATGGCTCCAGGATTCAGCTAATCAGGCCACTGTTATTGCCACACCTAAGGGATACAATATTCTATGTGTTTACTGTGCTAGTTCAAGAGGAGGAGTTGCTCTGATTTTTAAAGTGCATTTAAAGAGACCAACCTCTTCAATTAATTCACCATTTCTGGCAAGATAACCGCTACCATGGAGGAAGAGAAAATAATTATAATCCAGGGAAGGATCCAGCTAAACGTGGATCAGATCGCCTGATTGTGCTTATAAACATAGATGCAAAGATTTACACCAAAATTCTTGCAAATCGGCTCGAAAATCTAATGCCCACACTAATCCACCCCGACCAAACAGGATTCATTAAAAAATGCTGAACCCATGATAATATTAGGAGAGCGTGCCATCTACTGGAAAAAGAGGCCAACAAGGGGGATGCAGTGGTATTTATGTTGCTCGACACAGAAAAGGCATTCAACAGGTCCTTCCTCTTTAATACTCTGCAAGCAATGGGCTTCAGGCCCAGGTTTATCGCCATGATAGAGGCTAACTAAATCAACCCCACAGCCATACTACTAATAAATGGTCAACTGTCGTGCCCCGTTTCCCTCCAAAGGGGCATAAAACAGGGATGTCGACTTTCCCCTCTCCTCTACGCGCTACACATGGAACCACTAATGTCACAATTAAGTAATTCGGAGGAAATCAAGGGAATATCATTTGGATGAGACACTCACAAACTAATGGCATAGGTAGATGACATGCTTCTCACCATAACCAACCCGGTGGTCTCGCTCCCTGCAGCACTACACAAACTGGAAAGATTTGGCACAGTGGCCAGCTTAAAAATGAACATCAGCAAATCTGAAATTTTAAACCTGTCACTCAAACAAGATGATCTGTTAAAAGCCAAAGAAGCAACACAGTTCCATTGGGTTTCCAAGGCTATCCGAATTCTGCACTTTGGGAATTTTACTCTGCAAATTTCAAGCCACTCATGGCGGATATACAGAAAAAACTGCTGACATGGTGCCCACTCTCAGTCTCATGGCAAGGGCACATAAATACTATCAAAATGATCAGTCTGCCCCAGGCTTTTTATCTCTTCCAGGCCCTCCCAGTCCCGGTCCCAACCACATTCTTCCGTACCCTACGTAAACAGATATCCAATTTTGTATGGAAAAAAAAACCCCTGCATAGCGCTGCAAACCGTAATGCTTCCTACAAACACTGGGGGATGGGTCTTCCAAACTTTCAGATTTATTACTGAGCAGCACAATTGTGAGTCATAAAAGAATGGTTCAGAGAAGACACAAGTAGGAGATGGGGGCAGATGGAAAAAGCAATAGTAGGCCCTAGAATGGGTGAAACATTGTGGCTACCAAGATCAGATCGACCACGAAACATACACCTGAGTGAGATCACAAAAGTTGTTGCGGACTCGTGGCATCAAGCGGCACGACAATATCAAATCATAACGTTTCACTCCCCCTTTACCCCACTCTTCCCTAACCCACAATTCATCCCAGGCTTAGATGCCAATCGTGCATACGATCGCGCACATTTTGGAACCTAATGTGCATTATTTTGCGCTGCATTATGCAGCATGTTGTGTGCTTGGGGGAACTGTTTTGCACCTGCAAGGGCGCTCAGAAGCTTTACCTCTGCACTGCTTCCTTTGCTGGCCTGCCACTCCAACATAGCCGCCCTCCCCTAAGCACTGGAGTGCCTGGGGCTATGTCCTTCTGCCCCCCAGTATTGGCTGAAGGCCATTCTAATTCAGCCTATCAGAAGCCAGCAGGCTTCGCCAGCCCTCCCACCAGAGGCCCGATCCTAAGGCCCCTGTCTATCCCTGTCCACCACGGTATGCCAGTTGCCTGTATGCCTGCACTCCCCCACCCTCCGCTGCCCCCTGTATGCCTGCACTCCCCCCACTCCTCCGCTGCCCCCTTTATACCTGCACTCCCCCCACCCCTCCGCTTCCCCCTGTATGCCTGCACTCCCTCCACTCCTCTGCTGCCCCCTTTATACCTGCACTCCCCCCACGCCTCCGCTGCTGCCTGTATGCCTGCACTCCCCCCACCCCTCCACTGCCTCCTGTATGCCTGCAATCCCCCACACCCCTCTGCTGCCCCCTGTATGCCTGCACTCCCCCCACCCCTCCACTGCCCCCTGTATGCCTGCACTTGAACCCCCACCCCACCGCTGCCCCCTGTATGCCTGCACTCCCCCACCCCTCTGCTGCCCCCTGTATGACTGCACTCACCTCCTTCCCTCTGCTGCTCCTTGAATGCCTGCACTCCGCCTCCACTGCCCCCTGTATGCCTGTACTCCCCCCACCCACCCCCGTTAGTTGCCTGTGCCAACCCCTCTCCTCCCACCCCAGTACGTGTCTGTAGCTGCCTGCCATACCCTGAGATTTGCTCCATGTTGTTGCCCGTTGTATGGAAACCTATTTACTAGTATGCACTTGCAACCATCCAACACGGGACTGGCAACATGCTATTCTATGTTGACTCTAACCATGCACCCATGTGTAGCTTGTTTCCTCTGTATTTTTGCTGGGCATCACGCACTTACCCATTGACATTGACCCATGCATATATGTGTTGTTGCCCCCATGTAACATTTGGTTGGCACATGTATATGCATACTAATCTCGACCACGCAACTGTCTGTAGCTGCCGCCATGCAATATGTGGCTGGCGACATGCTCTTGCCTACCGATGTTCACCTCACAACTTTATGTAGCTGCCGCCATTTAAGATATGGTGGCACCATATACTTGCCCACCAATCTATTTGACCACTGTCAATTACTTATTGGAATTGTATGAAGTAACATGTAGGTTCAAATGCACTTATGTAACTAAGTAAGCCTTCTTAACAGTGTCACGATGCCCGAGGGCAGTTTGGCGCTTTACAAATTCAAATAAGTAAGTAAATAAATAAATGCCCAGTCATTCTCACACTGGAAAACAGTGGGGTGTACAACATTCTGTGACATGTTTCTGGGGAAGGACATTAAGTCATTTAACCTTTGCAAAGAAGCATAAGGTCTACATGAGAATCAGAGATTCCATTATTTCCTTACAGAATTTGAGAAATTCCTGACCACTAACCCAGAGGACAAACATCTGATTTCAAAGTTATCCAAATTAACAGATGAAACCCTGCAGACAAAATTACTGTACTAAGCTAGATGGGAAAAAACACTTGGGTCTACTGCCTCGGACGAAACATGGGCAAACATTTGGTCAGATATCCCTTGACTGACTAGAACCCTCTAGATCAGTGAATTCTGCCTCAAATTGATGTTCCAATGGCACTACACCCCTGAACGCTTACACAAGATAACTCTGAGTATTCTTCACTCATATTGGAGTGAGTGTGGTAGGAAAGTGGACTGGTTGCATGTCTGGTGGTCTGGCCCCAAATTACAGCTGTTCTGGGAAGAGGTTTAGAATAACATGCTATCAATGTTTGAATGCCAATCTGAGAGATTCCTAGGGAAACGCCTTTTGGGCATGGCTGAACAAGACAATAGACTATGGCCGAAAGCACAAAAGGAAAGCATAATATATTATTCAGAAGCCGCCTTGCTCGCGGTTGCTCAGAAAATCTAGAGACCCGCCAGACAACAAGGACTGGTTCAACAAACTTTGGAACTTTGTGTCCTTACAATGGGTCATGTACGCGATTCAAGGAGAGAAGACCAAGTTCTCGGCAGAATGGGCGACAATCCCAGAATTCCTTCATGGAGACTTAATTCAGCAATATTGTCCAGACAATTTACAGATACTGGGCATATCCTGAAATCTATAAATTAACATCCATACCTGTTTACTGGGAGGGGGGAATAAGGGATGAGGGCAGGGGGTGACTTGCAACATGTTTGTGGTTTGTGTTGTGTTATACTTGAAGCCCCAATAAAAAAATATGAAAATAGATGTTCAGTCCTGATATTGCAGAGCTGGACTGCTGTTAGTCTATGCTGATTAAATTGAATCTCAATGGTACTACTTCTTTAAGCATCCTCCTACTCTATAGACCTCAATCACAAAGCCCTGATTTTGAGGAACAGTTGCTGGCTTTCCTAGGTGCTTCCTTGAAACCCTTACTTGGGGATTTTAATTTCTGGGCCAACAATCCTCTGGATTTGGTTGCATCCTCTTTGTTGAATCTACTTGAGGGCCTTGGCTTTAGATGACACACTGCCACGCATAGTGGGGTAATATCCTGTATTGGATATTAACCAGGAAAGTAACCATTTCACCTACAATGGTGACTTGTTGATTACCTTTGTCCGGTTCATACCCTGCTTTATAGTCTCAGTTTTTTTCCTGGAGTACAAAAGCTTGTTATATCCAGAAACACTCAGAAAGTTACCTTGGAGGCATTCAACTCCTTAGTAATTCCTCAGATATCTACTCTTACTTACCACATTTCTTTAGCTAATCTTACTATTAATTTTAGAACCATTATTAATGATGCATTCGACACCTTGGCACCTGTTCGCCCTATTGGGCGAAAAAAAGTAACTAAGAAGAATCACTCGTTTTCCATGTTATCCTTTAGGAAGATTAATGGTTCTGTTGAGCGTAGTTGGAGAAAAATCCCTCCAACTCTACTTTGGGGGTATATAGGACAGCTGTTAAAGGATACAAGGAGGCTATTTTTAAAGCAAATGAGGCTAAATGTAATGATTGTATTATTGCAGCTAAGTTTAACCCACCAGAACTCTTCTCTGTCCTTCAGCAATTAGAAGGTAAACCCGCAAACTGTAGTATTATTTCTGACAATAGTTGGTAACATAATATTCATGATGAGTTCACCCTGAAAATGTCCTGCCACCAAGCTGTCATTTCTGAATGAGCGAAACTCCTTGTAAACTTTGTGGCTGAAATACAACTTCTCCCTCCTGTTGCATCAATAGACTCTCCTTTACTAATGAGGTCTAAAACATTGTACAAGGGATGAAGCCCACGTCTTGTAAGGGTGATGTCTTCCTGGCCTCTCTCTTTAAAGATGTATTGGCTTTGTTACTTCCCTGTGTTACAAGATTTATGAATCTGTCTTTCTCGGAGGCAAAAGTCCCGGACTGTTTGAAAGAAGCTTGGATATCTCCTTTATTAAAAAAAGATAACTTGGATCGCACTGACCCTGGCAAGTATAGGCCTATAACCAATTTGCCTTTTTTGTTAAAAATCCTTGAAAAGGTGGCTTGCTGTCAGTATCAGGACTTTTTTTAGCAACATGGATTTCTCGCCACAGGTCACTTGTGATTTCGCACAAGGCACGGTACAGAAACTGCGCTACTGGCTTGAAGTCAAGTATTGTAAAAGCTATTGATAAAGGTCATATAGCACTGCTCTTATTGCTTGACCTTTATGCTGCATTTGAATTAGTTGAGCATACCCTTTTGGCTGACAGACTGATGAAAGTATGAAAATGCTCAGATAGTTGTGCTTGCTGATTTGGATCCTTTTTAGCTAAAGTGATTAAAGAGGATTTTTAATCTGCTCCCGTATCTCTTACTTCGACTTCTGTGGCAAATTCTCCCTTAGCTATTGGACAAGAATACGCTGTTAATTTCCTGTGCTACCATAAATACAAAACTTGACTAATGTAATAGCTTCTTGGTAGGTAAATCTCAGGCCAATCTCAGGAAGTTACAAGTTATTCAGAATGGGGCAGCCGAACAGTCTGTGGACACGGCAGTGGTGCCATATGTCAGAGGCTCACCCCAGCCTACCTCTGCTCACTCATTAAGAAGGCACCAATCAGGTGAACCCTGTGATCAGAGATTCTCTCCTGGCCCACTCTCACTTCTCCTTAAATAATTTGGAGGCACTGGTTTTGATGCTTGGGCTCCCCTGTTATGGAATGCCCTTCCCCCTATATAATGTGGTTAGAACCATCAAACAGAAAACCAGAAAGGAGCACATATCTGCAGATAGTAAGTGTCTCCACTGGTTAGCCCTAGAATATCGGATTGCTTCCAAATCCATGACCATATTACATCAGTGTGTTTATGGAGCAGCCCCCGCCTACTTTAAAGAGCAAATAATCCCTTACATGCCTGGTCGATCCTTGAGATCAGAGGCCCAAGGGTTGATTGTGCAAACAGGAGCTAAAAGAGCAAATGGACTAGCCTGCTCTTTTTCTGTAAAAGCAGCACAAACTTGGAATAAGCTCCTGTGCTCTATGCGATTAGAGTCAAACCATTTGGTTTCTAGAAAGAAATTGAAGACACTACTATTCAGATGAGAGTTTAACTCTCCGTATTACTAACCCTGCTGTCCTTCTCCTCTATTTGTTGTCTGTGTCTTTATGTACACGCCCCGATGCCCGCAGGCTTAGGCACAATATAAATAAATAAATACAAAATAAAAAAATAAATTTAGGACAATTCCTTTCCTAGTACAGTTCCAAAAATGTATGAAGACTTTCCTTTTTGATAAAGGCATAGATTAGTCTCGACTGCATTCATTATCCTAACAGTATGTTTTTTGTTGTTAGTCTTGTCAGCGCCATGAGGCCTTCAGGTGTGAGGCACTATACAAACAATATATATATAATAGAATTACATTTCTGGTGAGCAGAAGCAAGCTTTTACTGTGCTCATTGGAGAAAGTAGTTGTACCAAAGTTCCAAGGCCTTTCCCAAAAGGAACACCTTTTGTGCACCTACCACTGCATGACTGTGTTCCCTTCCCACTGTTTATACTCAATGCAGACATGTCAGACTACCATGGTAAAATTCAACCATTTTTCAACTCTTTCTTTAAAATTATGAAATACCTCATACATTTTATCTGTTTGAAAGACTAAGTTGGAAGCATTATCCATACTAGGATGTCCGAAAGATCTGACCTGCTTATCTCCTAAGAAATTATATCTGGAATAATCTGTGAATCTGTGTGCTATCTACTATATAGATGTGAACAATTACAAATATGTTACCTTCAGCTTTTAAAAGGCATGCCCTGGGTTCCCCTGCAGCTAATGGTGGAAGCCCTCAAGAGCCTCATGGGTAGTGGGTGTGACACGTTTAATCCGATTGGTGGTTGTGGGGATAATCAAAAGAAGAAAAATACTTCAAATATTAAGGTAAAAACAGATATGATTTGGCTGTTAATTTTGAAAATAAAAAAAATGACATCCAGAATAAATGGAAGTAATACGTCTGTAGAGTTAAATACCATAACACGTCTGTGAACGTACTTTTGTTTGGAAAGAGATAACAAAATCAATCTAGGTAAAGGCACTCAATGTTTGTATATTCTCTTCTTTTCTTTTATTGTACATTTGTATGGCGCCTCTACACAAGTGTTTCCAGACGGCAAATGACAAAATGTGGGGAGGGACACATGGGTACAAAAGTAGAACAACAAAATGGTTATATTGGCCTTGTGACAATCCTACTGTGCAGGAGTGAGGTGCCAACAAGTGTGGAGGCGGGCAAGTGCTGGATGGGCCAAGTTGGCAAATGCCAGGGGAAGACAGGGGAAGGGAGGATGATTGTGGTGGACAGGGAGGACCAGGTTGGGCTAGTCCGGGAAAGGGAGCCGTGGGCAAGTGCTGGCAAGGTATGCTGCGGGTTTGGTAGGGGGTGGTCTGGCCCCTGTATGACTCTGAAGTGACTAGGCCTCAGTCGTAGTGGCAGAGGGAGAGTTAGCATCGATGGGGGAGAGGGAAGGAAGAGGAGAGAAGGAAAGCCTTGAGAAGTTTCCAGAATTTAATAAGATTCGGCTCAAGTCTGATGGGGGTGAGGAGGCTGTTCCAGAGAGAGGAACCAGCCAAGGAAAGGGATCTACCTCCCACTTTCTGCTTAAAGAAACATTTACCTGCAGAGAGTTGGAGCCAGAGGACCAAAGGACTCGGGCCAGGAGGTAGTTATGGAGGGAGAGCTGGATGTAGAGAGATCCCAGGCCCGGGACAGCATTGGGATGATTCAACTGGTCTTGAATTTGATCCTTGCAATCATCGGGAGCCAGTGGAGAGATTTTAGGGCTGGAGAGATGCAGTCCCTGGAATTGAGGCGAAGTGTAAGTCTCGCATTCCTATTCTGTATTAGTTGAAGGGGGCGAAGGGAGGGAAGAGAGACTGAGTAAGAGGCTGTTGCAGTAGTCCAGTCAACAGAGAACCAGGGCTCTGGAGATGTTGAGCTTCTGGAGGAAGGTGAGGAAAGGTAGAATGCCCCCGAGGAGGTTCAGCTGAAAGTTGGACTTCTTGGCAAGGTCTGCAATATTTGGAGAGAAAGAGAGAGAGGGGTCATAGAGGATCTCAAGGTTTTTTTCCTCACAAGTGGGTGAGGGTAGAGGAACTAGAGAGTCAAGTCAGAAATTTGGGGCGGGGGGCAAAGACTGAAATTCAAAAGATATTAGCACAGATTTCTCTCGGATATTGCCTTTAAAGTGGTAGATGCATGCAAGAGATGTCTCTAATGCTAAAACTACAAAATAAAAACAGGAATGTCAAACGATTGTATGGAATGGCTATTGGGCCCGATGGCAGTCAAGACATATAGTTATGTGTATATAAAAATATAAATGCATGAATGTTCTGTACGCATATAGATGACTTTGCCACGATGCAGGTCCGTAGCTCATGTGTCTGCATGGCACAGTGCTTTATCGTTATAGTGGAAATAAAAACATGTGTTGGGCCTACCCAAACTTATATCCCTTAACTACTCTGCTTACTATAGCAGCATTAAATATATATTTAGTTAATCTGCGGGATATCACAATACAGAGGGGAGGGATGTGTCTGACACTAACATAACTACTGTAGGAATCATAGAGAGAGATAAAGCAAGTAAAACATGATAGACAATATTTTATTTAAGCTTCTTTCTGAAACTAATAATAAAGTTGAGAAATTTGATAGTGATAATAAGAATAACAATAACAATGGTCCTCATTAGTTTGCCGGTATCCCACTCGTAATTCCAGTGGGATACCAGCAAACAGACCTAATATTAGCAATGCCTGATATACTGGACTTTCCTGCATATTGCAAGTGCAGGCAGTGGTAGGTAAATCCCCATTCTGTGGAGTCCAAAGGGCTCTATGGGGGATAGCCGGCATTATCAGATGTTTTTTACCAGTGGTGTGCCTCAGTTACCTCCAGCTCTTGGCTGAAGGTTAATCAGGTCACCCCACCGGCAAACATGTACTCTGCCAGTCTAGAAACATGCCGGTAAATGGAATTACTGGCTTGTTAATTACAGACCAGCAGAGTTATAATAAGGCCAAATAACACTTATATACATAATAGGGTACCTCATCTTTACATTGTAAGGGTATTTTAAGTCGTAGATGAGTCCCACCGTCGCATGGGAGCTCATTTTCTTTAAATCATACATTTCCCACTGAGGACCGTTTATGTTTGCACGTATGTGCTATGACGAATTGCCAGGTCTTGTCACTTCTCCCTGGGAGGGGTGGGGGTCCTTCTCTATGAGGCAAGGGAGGTGAGGCCACTACCCAAAAGTCCCCCTAGGGGTGGTCATATGTGACATGACTTCATAGGGAGGGACTCCCCACCTGGGGATATGGAAATCCACCTAGGGAAAAGCCTCCCTAAAGCCCTGTCACATAACCCACTAACCCTCATGGTCACCCTTTTCTCCCACCATTGATAGTGGAACCATGCGTTATTGTGAAGCCATGACTATGTCAAATGTAAAACTTACTGGGACAAAGAAGAACATGAAAGCATAGGGAATAACCATCTGCAAATTCTGCCTGGTACTGCAACGCGGTGGCTCACTGGAAGCATGAAGAGTGCCAAAGAGACTTACCATGACATTACACCTGGTCAGAGTCAACAGTAGAACGTAGAAAGCAAGAAAAGACTAGAGAGATCTCACTGGGGAAGCAAGGAATATGTGAATGAGACCCGGGTAGTTCAAACTTGGAACGCTGCAGCTGAAGGAGTTGCGTCTCTCCAGGTGGGGGAAAAGAAGAACAGGACATTGCTTGAGGGTCCTGAGAGCCGGCATAGAACCAACATACTTGTTGGTGGCATGGCCACAGAAAGGTGGACCTCTAGACGCATAAATGAACACCAGTCTGCCGCAGAGACACGCAGGAAGCAAGAAGGAGGAGGAGAGGCCCCTGTGGCCCTGTGAAGAACCAGAGCCATGTCAAGAACATGTACCTGCACTGTGTAGTTACTGATCACCCACAGGGGATCCTGGTGCTATGCATCTTGCCACAAAACTGAGTGACTCTTGCCACCCTTACAGAAAGAGAACATGTAGGGTGTCCATCGTTCTTCTATCAAAATGCAGCCTTCATGGAGATTATGAATTATAGATAGCCCTGATTATGTATTGTCTGGAATATTACATCCTAGTCTAAAATAGGCAGTACAGAAGTAAATCCAGAAAATCAACTAGAATCAGGATGCTGTGAATTGTATGAACTTCAGGAAGTTGGACCACCTCACTTAAAGGATAGTTCCGGGACTTTTTTTTTATTGTCCCTACAGTTCGGCCATGTGTTTTTAAGCATAAATCGGTAGATCGTAGAAAACTTTCCTATGGACCTTACCCGACTTTTCGTCCATTAACGTACTCGAAATCAGCCGCCATTTTCTGATAATCCTATCATTTCCCCCCATCGCCCTGGCTCACCTGCTTTTGCGGCACTAAATCAAATCCCCCGCCCCTGAAACAGACTTTATCAAAACATTCATATTCCCCGCCTCTAACCGTGACGTGACTGAGCTGCGTAGGCAAATGCGCCCAGGCGTCTTCTACGCGACTCCACACAGAACCAGGAAATCAACACAGATGAGCTCACACAACACAGCGCGCCACAATTGGGAATATGAAACTGTACTTTTAAATTAAACCGCAAGATTGTAAATTTGGTAAAGTACATTTATTTGACATCAAATGTTTTGAGAATATTCAGCGATTTGCATTTTTATTTGCTCACGTTCCAAAAAGTTCGTTTTGAGGCACGCGATGTTCCTTTGCTGTACACAGGGTCTTAGATCATCTCACAATACAGCGCCACAATTCGGAATATGAAACTGTGGTTTAAAAGCAAACGGCAAGATTGTACATTTGGCAAAGTACATTTATTTGACATCAAATGTTTTGAGAATATTCAGCGATTTGCATTTTTCTTTGCTCTCGATCCAAAATAGTTCGTCTTGAGGCACGCGATGTTCGTGTGCAGTATACAGGGTGTTGGTTTACGATAAAATAAGCTCTTCAGTCGCACTGATAATCGCATGGCTGTTCCAACAACGAGGCACTAGGCCACCACAACGGTCTGTATGTTGCATCTAGCCGTTAGTACCGCGTAAGGGCATACTTGTACTTGGCGATCGTCCCATAAAATGATCAGGGTGGTAACGTTGTTCACGCGGAGAAGCAACTGGCGGTTGAAAAACCCATCCGCCGGTGTCTGGTACTCGTGACACATGCAATAATGGATGATGTACCTGTTTGAAAAACATAAAAAATGAAATTAGTCTCACCATCAGATCTTTATTAAAATTATTCATTTTATATATTAGGTCGGGAAATTATTTCATAGCTAGGACAGTGCAACTGGGTATTATACGTCAAGGGGGGGCTGTAGGATACTGAGACAGTCCCCCAGTGCAGGGGTTGACAGGGAGGCAGTGCAGGTGGAGAGTGGAAGGGCCCAGGACCGAGGTCGCAGACAGTGGACCAGTTGTAGCAGGGGAGAGGGAGAGAGAAAGCAGAAGCAAAGAGGAAGGTTTTGAGGTGCTTCCGTAAAAGGAGATGGTTCTCCTCAAGATAGTGCGCGGTACAAAACAATATGCCACATAGAACGAACAAGTACAACTTAACCCGTCTTTAAAGCTACTGTATAGTAATTAAATTGCGATATAAACTCATCTAAAGAGTTACTTACATTATATTTGCATTTTCCATTGTGTCTGTGCGTAGGGCAGCCCCGAAATACCACTCCTTCTATGCCGACGTTATTTCTTCTAATGAACGAACATTAAATGGCTTTCGTTTCTGAAATTATATTCATTATCGTTTCTTACGTTATTGCCCCACACCCCCAAAAAGAAGTCTTTCGGGATGGTCCCGGCCTGTCAAGGTCAAATAACAATAGAACCTTATACTGAGTCGTGGGCCATTCCGGCACCCGAGAAAAAAATCAAAGCAGCTGACCTTCACTTTGAACGAGCACACATTCCTAGTTAGCTACATTCAGTGTTATGCCATCTCACAGGACTCACAGAGCAATCACTTTTATTTACACAATACATAGCTACACATATTCAATGGACCTGCAACATGAGGAGACTCGAGAGAACAGACAATCAAATTACAATCATTTAAACCGTGATGTGTATTTCTCAATGAGCTCTTCTTTAGGTGGACATGGAACACAGGCAATGTTGGGTGGCAATGCAGTTGTCCCCTGCACAGGTTCGTTCACAACTCCATTTATGTGCCTATCTAGGACGTCAACAATAAGTCTTTCAATAAACTCATATTGCATATCCTCAAACACTGGTTTGATCACCCATTGTTTACTTCTTTTAGTGAAGGCCTTATTGTAGCGAAGCGTCCCTAAAGTTCCGGTCGTCCTACTTTGTTGACGGCCAACATTATGGTTATGTGCCAAGACCGCTAGAAGAGTCCGATTTATCATGCCCTCCATGCCAAAATGCAATCGTTTTGGCCTGTACTTTAGGCACATATTGTGGAACACCTCCAAATCTCCTGTGTGGCAGAATTCCGTGAGTCCCCTCAAATCTCTTGTTATAGTTTTATCAAATACAATCTTTTCAATGGCTTTGTGAGTGGGTGATGAAGGAATCAACCACTTCTTCTTCCGTGCCTCCTCTGTGGACAAATGGCCATGTTCACAATTGTGGAAATGTTGGTTTGTGTTCCAACGGTGAACGTTGGTACAGTGTAGCATTACTAACCGCCATTTTTCCAGTAGAACTTCCAACGACCCTCCACATGTTTTTGAGCTCCACCAAAGATGGTTGCTGATTGACTTGGACCACTGTGAAATACCTTGCATTTCTTTTTTTTTACCTGCAGCCGACATTTTTTTATTGATTGTTTTTGCAAGATGCCAAACGTCAAATTGGTGATTTATATTTTTGTACTCTTCTCTCATTGTCTTGGCAATTGAAACGTGTCTGTCCGTGGCTATCAGGTCGATCACCATTTCCCGCGATTGTAGTTCTTGCAATGATGCTACAAAGCCAACTTTCTCCATGGCCACTGAGGATGTACTTTGTGACACCTGCACGACCACCGAACTCACAATTTTCTTACTTTCCATGTCCTGAAAGTGGTAGGTGCAGTACTTGGCTGAAAATCCTGGGCTGTCGCACTGTCCATCACCGGCTAGCCTGAACCGTTTGCCCGCGAATGTACTATCAATAGACATTTTTTCCATTCTCCAAGCTTCGCTAATGGCTGGAAATAGATAATCGGTTTGGTATTTGTAGAACTGAGTTTTAGCAATGAAATGGATTCCCACAAACTGAAAGAAAGACTCTAACTTTTTAAAACTTGAACCACTAAAAAGTGCAGCCGCTGCACAAAGTAGATTGCCTGCTGGCAGTTGTCCCAGCATGGGTTGTGCAGACCATGAGAAAGGATGATATTTTGTACAGGTGGCATGTATTTTAAGGTTAGTGCCTCGAATTGCACGAGTCACATTAATCAATGGCTCCCCACATACTTCCCCACCTACCGAATGCCCACATTTCAACCGAATAATAATATCAATCAAACAACTATCGAATACAATGAATTTGGCCTCTTTCCTTATACTGTCACTCTGCATCCCAGCTGGTTCGGCCTGTAACGTTGAGGACATGTCACTCACATGAAAGGTAGAATCTCTGATATCGTCTTCCGCTATGATCAGTGATATTGATGGTGTTTCGTTGTAGTCCACTTCATTCTCTTCCATTGCAACATCTGTTCCTTCTCCGGCGATGGGTGAATAAGACAATTTCTTCAACTTTCTCGCGGTCTTAGTTTTTGCGGGTGTGGATTCTGTGAATTGATCTCCGACTGCATCCGAACTACCAGGAGGACATTCACTATCAATGGCTGGTGGTGGTATAGCTCCGTTGTCAATCACTTCATATTCTTCCCATTGGCACGATGCATCTCCAGTCTCAAGTCCCTGCCAAAAGGTTTGACAAGCAACATCTCTCGTTCGCTTCACTGTCTGTGTAGATCTAGTTCGTACACCCACTCGCAACTAGAGGACAGATTGGAAAAGGGATGTTCAGTTTAAACACAACTTAACAGTATTGAACTATTAACAGTGAAAAACAACATAATATAGTGACCAGGACACTAACCTTCTTTTGCTTTCTTTTCTTTGAAACTTTCTTGCCTCGAACTTCAACATCAGGACGCTGTTGCTCCGACTCGTGTGTGCATGTCTCCACTTCCTCTTGCGCTGCAACGACTATATTTTCATGATAAGCACATCCATCACGCACTGACGCTCCATCGACTCCCTGAAACATAGAACTTTCATTAGTATGTATAATAATATCGAAAACACAAAATGTACTTGGGGACCAATACCCACGTACATCTCAATAGCAAAACACGAATGAACGCTTTGTGTAGAACATTCAAACGACAATTATTCACGCATTGTTGATCTAGTTAGATGGAACTGTCAAGATCCATACCTCGGGCTCCTCATAGACTTCCATTGACGATATTATTGAAGATGATGCTTCAGTAACTCCCTGAAACACAGTAATTGCATTAGTATGGTTTTCTATTTTGATAAAAAGAACAGAAACTTTGTGCAGGCGTCAACGGCTCATCTAAATAGACCTGCACAAATGATCAGTTGTCTAAAATAAATAATGGATATCTAAATATGATTCGATTTGCTCGATCGTTGGAAGTGTCACCACCCAGAGATCTGCATCAACTACTAGGGGTGATGTTCTTGTAGAAGAAGCTCCATCATCTCCCTGAAACATAGTACTTGCGTTAATAAAGAAGGAAGTATAGCGGATGTAATCACGTCATATGATTTCGCTTGATCGAACTGTCAGTATCCATACCTCGAAATGCATAAGAACATCAAGGGACGATGTAACTGCGGTGCACACTTCTGCAAGCTGTTGCGCCGACCCGTAACTGCATGCTCCCCCTTCTACTTGGACTAATGCTCCATCGACTCCCTGAAACGTAGGACTTTCATTAGTAATGAACACAATATTGAAAAAAGAAGACACATAGGAGGGCGACGACAGAAGGACATATCAATGGCTAAAAACAAAAGAAACATTGTGTGTAATAATCACGCTACAAGAATGCAAGATCTGATGATCTCCATCGATGCAACTGTCCGGAAACGTACCTCGAGCATCTGAGTGACATCAACGGTAGTCGTCAATACGTTGGACTCCTCAGCATCTCCCTGAAAGACAGTACTTGGATTATTTTGGATAACAATAATTATAACTGAAAAGAAAGACTAGAGGACGAGTACAAGGGTGTACCATTAGGTAAAATAATTACACGATAAATTAAAACTATTGATTTACATGCCTAAAACAAGTCAGTGGCAGAATAGCCAAGTAAGATTACCCGATAGGCGCTTGAAGTGGCTGATGACTGCAATAACGACACGGATGGAGAATCTTCCGCCTTCATGTTGAGTGGATACATAAATGGGGAAATTATTGTTAGCTAATGCTACACACTACCGCAAGGCCGAGAGATGAATACGTAAACTTGACTCACCAGTGGAGGGATGTGGACGAATAGAGTGGGAATAGCGGTTGAGAGCAATTTTCGCCTCGCTCGCGGTGTGTTCTTCTTTATTAGCAATGATGTGGAGTACATGTCAGAGGTAAAGTGCCTGCTGCAGATGCGGTATCGATCACCCCTCTTGTCCGCAAAGACTTCTAGGACTCTACTTTCAAGCTCAGACGGTGGATATCCGCAATATCGGACCCATTCTCTTATCTGATCTATTGTCTTAGGGAAAACATGCATTATAGTACCTTCAGATTTATTATGGGTCTTCGAAGGGCAACCGCCAAAGGAACAGGCAGGCATTGTGGAAAGTTCTGAAAAGTAAAGATCAACAATTCTCTATGAATACCAATGTGTTAAAAAATTAAATGACACATAAAAGGTTCAATGCAAGGTTCGTTTTGGTTCTTGGAACTATACACGTTATTCACATGCGGATAAGTATTTGAATAACTTTAAAAAAATAGAAAGATAATTTGACTAAACTCAGAACATGTGACTAGTTCCTTGCATGTACTGTCTTGAACGAAAAGAAATTGGACGCAAAATGATTATGGTACATGGCCTTACCTTGACGAACAAACAGTTAGATGCAGGGATCAGAGTAGTTTCTTGTCGTAGAACAGGGAGCAGTTCACAGGTTGCAAACTGACGAGTTTCCTCGAAGTGGTCACGGAAGTTCACAGAGACGAAGAGCAGATAACCAGCACCTTCACGGGTTGACTAGCAAAGCGCAAAGAAGTTCTCATTAGAAATATGAAGTGGGTTATAAAGAATTCGAAACAGGGGTGTGTTTGTGAATGAATGACGTGTATATGTCGTGGCATTATGCGGTTTGAAGGGGGCCGTCCAGCGTGAGGGGGGATGCTTGGCAGGAGACACGGGGTCTGGAGGTAGACATGGGAACAACAACCCATGCTCTATAGACCACTTTGAAGTGTACATGGTCTTTGGCACCTCTTGGCCTTTATCGCTCCCTGACAGCTCCACTTGCCAGCACAAGTACCCCGGTGCGAACTGCCTTTGATAGGGCGGGGGGGTGGATTGGGGCGGTGGTCGTGCAGACAAGACACAGGAAGACTCGTGAATGGAGACACACTTATGTGGATTGCAGGGGGCCGTCCAGCGTGAGGGGGGATGCTTGGCAGGAGACACGGGGTCTGGAGGTAGACATGGGAACAACAACCCATGCTCTATAGACCACTTTGAAGTGTACATGGTCTTTGGCACCTCTTGGCCTTTATCGCTCCCTGACAGCTCCACTTGGCAGCGCAAGTACCCCGGTGCGAACTGCCTTTGATAGGGCGGGGGGGTGTGGATTAGGGCGCTGGTCGTGCAGACAAGACTCGTTTGCCGCAGGGCCTCACCAAGGAGAGGCCATCTAACTGCATGTAAGAGGCAGGCTGAAGGATCTAGTACATGGAAGGCAGGGGGGTGAGTTTATAAATACCTCAGCCTCCCAGGAGAATATATGGGTGCAGTTCACCCTGGAGACCCTGGATGCCTAGGCAGTTAGTCAGCAGCAGGCTGGCCTGTGGTGGCAAGGCGGCACGGGCCAGAGGGGGTCATCTCTGTACCCGGTGCCCAAAAGGATGATTTATTATGATCAACCATATTGATTATTTACCTATAACCATGTTTTGTATCAATAAAATCCAACGGCCTTCCTTTTATTGCCAACGCTTGAACAAAGTGGAGACACACTAGATTCATTTAAAAAATCAAAACAACCATTGTTAAAATATATGTTGGGTTTTATTTTAGATCTTAATTTCAATTGAACATAAATAATAAACATTACACATTGTAAAGTTCCGGTTGCAGCACATCCAGGGAAAATCCGCGGTATTGTCCACTGTCGCTGGGGAAATGTTGTCTAATGGCAAGTACCGCACAGGCAGGTATTACTCTCCGAACGCGGTGTCCGAGCCTCCCGTGAAGCCACCAAGTGAAGCAACGATAGGCCACCAGCCTGTACCACCTGTGAAAATGAAAGATGCAAACTGTATTAAAATGACAAAACTTTCTTATCACTGTCGATTCAGGTAAAAAATGTCATTCTGCTTTGAAAAAAATTCTATCTAGAAAATGCACAATATGGAACCAATTTACATGCATTCGAACGATATGTAGATGTCATTTTATATGTGGGAGACGACCATGACATAGTAGTGGCATCACTGACATCACAACCAGAGTATACTTACTCGTTACTCGGATTACGCGGACGAACAGTGCCGCGAAGTTCGTGCATAAGCACCATCATCATCCTCAACACGGTCCGTGAGAGGCAGGCTTCCCTGAACTCTGGCAGCTCGGTGATGCATTGCGGACTTGGCTCGCCTTCCGAAATGTAGGCCAAGCACCCGGAATTTTCACGGCAGCAGCAGTTCTCCTCCTCAGTTGGCATTAGCTCGCACCGATTGCACGTGCACCAGGTGGCGATGCCGTCCATGCGACATGGTCCAGGCTCTTCATCCGTTGACTGGTCCTCCCAACTGCCGTCCGAATCCCCATCGTTTTCGCGTGCTTGCCTTTCCAGTAGTTCCTCCTCGGTGTACTCGGGCTCGTACATATACGGCATTATTGTAGCCATTGTGTGGTAAAGAAAGTAAAATAATTTACAGAGATGGTACAGGTGTTCACAAGGCCTAGAAGCGGCGAAGGTAGCTGACCAGAGCACAGAAACGAGTCACAGAATACTCAAAGTAACACAGAGAGAGTAATGGAATCGAAAATCTGCTGCTGTGTGTTGTGAAACGGTGTGTTTATACTTATTGAGGAAAGAGGCGTCCTGCCATTTCCATGGCGACACGTCATTAGCTGAGGCGCAGCGATTGTTGACACGAAACGTGCTTTGGCGTTGGGAAATGGGCGGTACGCGTCTGCTGATGTCAGGCTCAGGGGCGGGGGATTTGATTTAGTGCCGCAAAAGCAGGTGAGCCAGGGCGATGGGGGGAAATGATAGGATTATCAGAAAATGGCGGCTGATTTCGAGTGCGTTAATGGACGAAAAGTCGGGTAAGGTCCATAGGAAAGTTTTCTACGATCTACCGATTTATGCTTAATACACATGGCCGAACCGTAGGGACAATAAAAAAAAGTCCCGGAACTATCCTTTAAGCTATAAAAGAGCTCTTAATAGAATATTCCAAGTACTCTGAACTGTTAACAAAGTCTTTTGCTGGTAACAGAGATTACCAGAGATCAGAGATCACCATATAAAAAATGTGCACCCAAACAATTGTCCTAATGATGACCTCTGATTAGTCGGTGACACACACATCATGCAACCCATCCAAATACACAATGAAATACAGGGCCAACATCATATGGGCATTGTTCAACTGCTTCTGGAATAATCTTAATCCCTATCTGAGAGCCTACAACAGCCTTTCATGTTTGAAGAAGTCCTGAAAATCACTCTCTGCAAGGATGACTTTGGCACTAAGCTTTCCTCAGCTGGGGGCCACCACATCCCTGCAAGAAGAGAATAGGTACTGCTAAATGTACATACATCCCGGAAGAAGACGTCCTTTGAGGACTAGGACTGGAGACCACTGACCATACCAGCTGTTCTACATCACCTCTCCAAGATACATTCAGTGCTCCAAATGAGCAACTATCAACACAAACACTTGAATAAACACATTTACGATGAGTGGAGGGCTTCCCATGGGAAATGCAGAAAGTCTCCATCCTCATTACTGAATCCATTATATCATGTTATGGAAGTCATATTTGTTTTATTTTAATGTGCAACAACGCATGTATGAGTATTAAGTATATCATATATGGGACTGGATGAGCCAAAGGCCCATGTTCACAGAACTACTGACTTTCTGAGACCCCATTATCTGCAGAACCCTTCTAAACATGATGTGTCTGGCTCAGGCACAAAGGATCACATTTTCCACATGATAGAAGTTTTGCACTGCTATTGTAGTTCAACAGCGGAAGTCTACTCTTTTTCAGGTTCTGGCTGTAGATTTTGACACACTGTTTCCATCCTATGGCGGAAGAGTTGATGTCTTCCCGACACAGAGAAATGATTCATCAACTCATCTTCCTCTTCCTCTCTCACCATGCTACATCCAACACTCTTTTCCTAAATTCCTCACTGGTAGAGCCCTTTGATATTCTAGCTCCAACTCTCTGCAGATCAGACGTTTTTCCAAGCAGAGAGTGGGGGTAGATCTCTCTATTCCGCAGGAGCCTCCCTCTGGAATCGCCTCGCTGGCCCTCTCAGGCTCAGATCTCCTTAAGTTCCAGAAGCTTCTCAAGACCCTCCTGTTCTCTTCTTCCTTCCCTCTCCCCTTCCCCTGCTAATGTCCCCCTCTGCTGTATTTTTACAGGCTGTCTGGTTCCTTCTGAGTCATCCAGGGAACCAGACCCTCCTTGCCCAGTCTACCCCTCACATCGGTCTCCCCTAACCTCCCCATTCCTACACTTACCCTAACCGGGCTCTCTTCCCCGGTACTAGCCTGGGTGGTCTGTGCCCCTTCTTAGCCCGGTCCAAGCATTTAGAATGTGGAGCTAAATTCCCTGCATGCCCTACATTCCCCTGGCCCTCTTCCCTACCCTCCAACACACTCTCCAGCACTTGCACACTCTCCACTCCAACCTGCACTTCCCTTTACATATTAGCATCGCAGGCATGTTGAGGAGAGAGAGTTGATGAGGGTTTGGTTGTCTGCGCTGGGAGTGGCTAAACTGAGTGGGAAGGCTTTGCAGGGAAGAGTCGGGGTGAGAGGCAGGGAGAGGAGCAGTGTGCTGCTAGATTTTGTGGGACAGACGGGGCGGTGGGAGGAGTTATGAGAATGTGAGGGCTGTGTGTAAGATTGGTGGGTACGGTGCACATCATCGTTTTGGATGGGGAAGCACCTGCGTGGGTCCGCCCATGCATTCGATAATTTGAAAGAAAGAAAGGAAAGCATAATCGCATTCCGCTCTGACCTGCACTCCCCCCACCCTCCTTGCACTTCATGCTACTGCACTTGCACAATCCAAATGACACAAGGCCTAGTAGGACTGTTTTTGTTATGCTGCATCCCTGCCCCCCCCTTTTTGTCTAGTGGCGCCTTGAAAGACCATTTGCTGCAGAGGCACATCATAAATACCCAGTAAATATTTAAAAAACAAATAGTGTTTTGCTTCATTTGATGGCCGGACCCAGAGTGCACGTAAATCGAGGTATGCCATTTCAAAGCTGGTTAAGCTTTTTATATAGCTAGATTCATAATGTATTTTTATTGAAAGACTCAATGTGCGTGATACAATTAAAACTGCTTACCTCTACAGTGGTGTCATTGCCATCGACTACTCTTTGTCGCTGTAAAATAAGAAGCATTAATATTAGGGCACTGTTGCCATTCTATTCCTTCAATTCAACAATATGGCGTGTACATGTGAAATTGGTTTGGTTTTTGTGTTACATTAAGTCAGCCACCAATTTCAAATTTCGTAACCTTCATGTCCTTGGCTAACAATAAACATCACACATTGAGGTTACCAGAAAACAGTCTCAACGATATTCTGAAAGTCTATTTATATATGTTATTGCAATAACATTTGGCATGAATTCACACTGCTGCTCTGTTTGTACCCTGCATTCCAGACCAGCTGTCTAGTGGAGACTGACTGTGCACTCCTCCAAACAAGCCGCATAGGAGCTAATTTTATAAAAATTAGTAATGTGGCCGCAGAGAACCGTTACATTTGCTCTGCAATTTAGACGCCTCCCTGTACCCATATTTTCATAATTTGCTCGACGGGGTGCAAAAGTGCAGGGCCAAAGGTGAAATACACATGTGCACGACACCCTTTGCCCTGCACTTTGCATGAAAGGCAGAGCTTACTTTTAATGTTGAGCGCAACCTGCCTTGAATGGCAAGTGGCGCTCTTGATTACAATTAAACCATGTCCAACATGCAAGCATGTCAAGCAGGGTTTAATTTCATTTGGAAGCACTGCTTACCATGCGTGCAGTTTAAATAAATTAAATCCTGTCCAACATACGTGCATGTCAGGCAGGGTGTAATTGTAATTGTACTTGGGTTCTGCCTGCTATATGCTGGTGCAAAAAGCAGACAGACCCCATAGGGATCGTCAGCATTTTCTCTGGCATGGTAATCCAGGCCTGTGCAAATGCGGTAGCATTTTGTATGGAGAAGAGGAAGGAGATGGTAGAAATGCAAGTTGTGTTCCGCCCCACCTCTCCACCATACAAATTAATGGAAATGGGGGGTAATGTTAACAGAAGGCGGAAAAGCCTTATGCAAGGCTTTTACACCTTCCACAAACGTTAGCCCCCCATAGAACATGAGCACACTAGACCCTGCAAAACATGGTGTAGAATATAACTGGAAAAAAGAAATGTTTAATTCCATAAAACGTGCATTATCTAAACAGATATAGGGCCTCATTACGAGTTTGGAGGTAGCCATGGTGCTATTAGCGCCATGGCTGCCTCCAAACTTGGGTCCGGGTTCCTTGACTAAGGAATTATGGGGTCATTCCAACCTTGGAGAAACCGGTAATTCCTCATTCAAAAAACCCATCCCCATTTGAGCCCCCATAGGGCTCAATGGGAATGGGGAGGGAGCTAATAATGGGCCTGTTATTAATGGGCCTGTTATTAGCTCCCTGGTCCCCTTGCAGGAACTGCAAAGGACGTCTGGTCTGACCAGACGTTCTGAGCAGGTCCCGCAAGGGAACCTCGTAATAGGGTGGAATGGGTTTACTGGCACTGGCACCATTACCGGCGCTGTTAAACCCATTCCACTTACTTCGTAATAAGGCCCATAGTCTGTAGATATATCAATCACAATTGCCAACATATGTCATTTACAAACAGGAAGGTAAAGTCTAGGGTTGATTGAAACACGTTTAGTATGTGTGATTATTACTATGCCCTAAATCCCAAAACCAAACATCAAGGAGCTCAACATATATATAAACATATTATAGTGCTGCAGTCGTCGCACTGTAGTTGAGGTGAGTATCAAGTTCCATAGGAAACCAGAAAGTTGAATTGCTAATAACTTTTGATTTGCATGACAGATTTGGCTGATATGCAAACACACATTTTGTCATGAGCCCCTTCTCCCCAGATAGGACATTTTGGGAACAATTTGTTGAAAATGAAGAAGTTATTAAGAAAGCAAAAAAACAGTGTTTTGGCCTACTCCCATTCATTTTCCCATAGAGAAAAAGTCCACATTTCAAAAACCACTTGAGGAATTGGACCATGTGTGAAACAACTTGGGCACAAAGCGTTTACTCAATTTCTGAGAGGGGTCTGGGGTTATTTCATACAGTAATTGTTAAAATATTTGAGGGAGAATTGGGTACCCCCTTCTCCTAAGAATATAGATATATCTCCCATGATGCTTTGTAGCAGAGAGGCTGAGAGGCTTTTCAGAAATAAAAAATCTGCAATTTGTCCCCTAAACTCTTTTGCTAATACCTTTTAACTCACTGGATGGATTTGAAGACGTTTTCAGAACAAAACGTTTGCCAATGACCCCCTCCCCCCCAGATGACCCCCTACCCCACAGACTGCACATGTTGGGAACAAAACATTATAAAATGAAACAGTTATTAAGAAACCAAAACACCACAGTTTTCAGCCTCACCATATTTCCATAGAGAAAAAGTGCAGTTTTTGAACAGCCATAGCGTGAAAACCACTTTGCAAATTTGTATCAAATAAGAAACAATTTGGTCACAAAACATGGACTTAAATTTCTTGACTAGTTTAGGGTAAATATATAAAGCAGTTTTTAAACTATTCGACAGATAAGGGGGTTCCCCCTGCTCCTTAAAACCCTTAAATCGGTCTTGGTGCTTTGCAGCAGAGAGGCTGAGCAAGGCCAATAATCTTTGATTTGCTGGATGGATTTGGATGACAATTTCTAAACCAAAGGTTTGTCAAACCCCTCCCCCCTCAAACTGGGCATTTTGAAACCAATTTGTTAGAGAAAAAGTGCACTTTTTGAACAGCCAAATAAGAAACAATTTGGGCTCAAAGCATTGACTTAATTTCATTGACTGGTTTGGGGTAAATCCATCCAGTAGTTTTTAGGATTTTTGACAGAGACAGGGGGTGCCCTCCCTGTACCTTAAACCCTTCATATATATCATCCTTGGCGTGTATTCCTGAGTGCATTCACTAGTGCTGTTGCCTGGGTGGGCTGCAAGCTTTAGGGATGCCAAATTATTATCCGTATCATCCGTGTGAAGGAAAATAAAATCAGAAGTCTTAAATTGTAAACGCTTCAAACTCTGCCCACAACCTTGAGGAAGTTTGCATTTAGCATCCAGGCCACGCGCATTTGTATGTGCGCATTCCAGAGTGCATTCATGAGTGCTGTTGGCTGTGTGGGGTGCAAGCTGCAGGGATACAGAATCTTCAGGCGAACCATACATGTGAAGGAAAATAACATTGGATGTTATACTCATAGAACAAACTACTGCCTGGGAATTATAAAGGATTAAAGACTATTGACCTACGTTAAATTGTACTCTAATCCTATGTTATGTCTATTGTTTTATACGTCATTTGTAAATGCTTCAGACTCCATCCACAACCTCGAGCAAGGTTGTATTTAACACCTGGGACACACGCATTCAGCCATGTGCATTCTGTAGTGCTGTTGGCTGTTCACTTGCTCGGGAGCTAAGGGCGAGAGGGGAGAAGGTTTCAAGATTTGTCAGTGTGTTATAATAACTGCATTTAATTTGTGGTTGAGGGTGCACTTAACCGGAAGGGTCTTATGGAAATCCTATTAAGTAGTCTACAGTTTTGATATTTGATTCCTGTACAGTAAAGTGGGCAAATTCAGCATGAAGGGGAGAGAAAGAAAAATGGCCCTTAGAAAGTACTCCCTTATTGGCACGCAGGTGTTTACGTAAAGGCGCAACAGTCTAACTCACCCTCTTACCCTGCCGTTGCGAGTTTCGCCAGGCCTGGAGTTTGGCAATGGAGGGTCGGAAGATTCTAACGATTTAAACGATGCATTGACTGGGGCACAGGAAACCACTGACCCCTCAAAATCCCTATTTCAAGAGGAAGTTGATGCTCTGGCTATAGCAGCCTTTAATCAACTTCTAGGAGAGGATAAAGGACACCATATTGGAGGAAAGGCCCTTCTTCATTATTTACTTTACTTTACTTTAATGACTAATATAGCACAGCCACTGACCCAGAGGCTTAAGGGCGCTGAAAAAATAGGATGCAGACAAACATACAACCTAGTGCTGTGAGAAGAGAGATGTCAAAGGTGATAGTCAGTCACTGAAAGGAATCTCCTTAGTTAAACAGAAGGGTCTTCAGTCCCTTCCTGAAAACCGTGAAGGAGGTATCTTCTCTTAAACTAAAAGGTAATCCATTCCATAATGCGGATGCAGCAATGCAGAAAGCTCTGTTTTCACCTGTGTCAACCTGCATGCAGGATTTATTTATTGAAAGCAATCGTTGGATCTTAGATTGTGTTTAATGGCTTTTAGTACTATTCATCTTTGAGATATGATGGCGCTGAGCTTTTCAGGCATTTATGCGTAATCACCATAAGCCAAAAACAAATTCTCTCCTTGATAGGGAGCTAGTGTAGATCCCTTCTTGCATCCAAAATATGGTCCCTTTTATTACGGTCCACAATGACTCTAACTGCATTATTTAGCACCACCTGTAGTCTATTGATCTCACATTTAGGTAGACCAATCAATAGACTGCTGGAGTGATCAATTCTCAATCCCATTAAAGCATGTGCTAGGCTTTCCCGACTTGCCTTAGAGAGAAAGGGCCGACCATGGGACAGAAGTATAATATAATATGTGACTGAGGCAACCAGATGGCGAACCTGAGCTTTCATGTTCAGGTTGCAATCAAGGTAAACCCCAAGCATTTTAACCTTCTATGTTAGATATGCCTCCTATCTTCTCTACGGGTGTAATAACTATGCTCGCACTGTTTGAAGATCCCTACTTGGAGAAATCCAACTGAGGTCTGTCTGTGAAGCCTTCCTTCAAGATCTAATTGTGGCAATGGACAACCTACAGAATTGTGTGTATAATGAATTAAAAATGCATGCTTTCCATTTAAGAGAGATCTCTGCATCCATAAACTTACTGGTCACAGCTAAGGAGAAAGAGATTTGTACTGATCCCTCCACTGCCCTACCTGGCGTCGACTTACCAACTTTGCCTGAGGTGACAGAGTTAGCTATTGTGAGCGCTATATTGCCTGTAAAAGGAGTAGTAGACCCTAGCCCAAACAAAACTAAAAAACATTTATTAAAAAGCAAACCTGAAACCATTGCCTGAGTTAAGGGTTTCCAACAATACTTCCCGCAAATATCTTTGTTGTTTGGCCTGAGACAAGTTGGTGGATTTTCAGACAATTAGAGATGTGTCTATAACCCATAGAGCCAAAGACGTAAGCATAGATCCCAAGTGAGACGAGGGAATTGTGGAGGTTGAGGATGAAGGTCAGATTTTCTGAGAGACCTTAGCATGAGGTGTGTGTAATAAATGATGATGGCAATCTTTCGGACACATATGTGGAGTCCAGCACAAAGGAGGCTGACACACTGAAACAAAACCAATTCCAGAAAGATCCGAAAAAGGAGAACATTGTAGAAGATCCCACTCTAAACGACATATTCAAGGGCAAAACCTCCAAACAGACGTTGAATATTAAAAAACACTTGCTTAAAGGTCATGGTATACAAAGGGACAAGCAGAAGGGTGGGGAGTGTGGGACCCTATGGGACCCCACATTTGTGACAATAAATAACTCATCTAAAGATATTTTGCCAAGCTCACTCCCTGTAAAGATACTATGGAAGATAATAATATGCCTCTGAGTATTTCAAAAGATGAGCTAAGCGAGTTAGTGAGGAATATCATTACCAACTATTATCTGGGTTATGGGGAGATGGCGGGGGAGAGGAGAGCCCCTTTGGTAGAGGAAGCCTTAAATGAGCCCACGAGCGCTAATCAAAAGCAGGAAGAGCACTATCCTACTAAAACAGATAGGGTAAATGAAGTGCCTTTTTCTGACGTGAATGAATTAGCAAAATGGGAAGAGAATGTGCCATGTGGTAGATCCTTGAGAAACATTGTAGGTAAAGACCTGCATACCATACCATTTGAGGGGGGTTCGGGCCCACCGCTAGTAGGATGATTGTTCCTGATCATTCAAGTTCTACACAAGGGGTGTCCAGGGACTCTGTTATGTCAGAATCAAGAACTGAAATTACTGGGGAGAGAGGAGTTGATTTGGATAACCTGCGAGAACCTATATTTCCTCAAGACAATAGTTTGATTTTAAGATTCATGTTGGAATGTAGCGTTCCCCCTCCCTAAATCGCTCTAGAATTCTAAGCCTGTTTAATAAGATCCCAGGCCTCAGATTAATCTCTTCGAAAGACATAAAACTTGTAGATGTTATACATCCAACACAATACCATTTCATAAGGCTGGTTATACCATCAAAGCTTGTCTAGAACTTATACGAGAAACAGAAAACCTGCAAAAATGTGGCTATGTTTTATATACATTCATGCCAGCAGTTCCAAATGTTTTGTGTCATTCAGAACATGAAAGGAACCTAGCTCAAACTAGAATGGAAACTCATGAAACTGAGTCTCCAACTGAAATAAAAACAATAATAACAATAAAGATTAAATCGATTGGAGGTGGCTGGCTTTAACTTTGAAGGTCTCTATCTTACAAATAAAAGACATTAACCAGCACCTTTAGCTCGGGGGTCAGTCCAAAATTTATATCATGGAATGTTCAGGGACTCTTGTGGTTACACACTATCCAAAAACTATGTGGATACATACGTAACTTTTCTATATTTTTTCAGCAAGAAACTTGACATGTCGGTTTACCGACTATTGATGGTTATGAATTAACCTGTATGCCTGCTGTGCAAGGGACGATAGGGATGGCAGGGGGTGGACTATTAGTTGTTATATGAAATAGACTGGGTTTCCTTAAACTTGATGTATGGAATATATCCAGATGTGTTCTTGTTGTATCTTTAGAGAGTAACTATATAAGAAATATAGTCTGCTCATAAATATTTATTGGACGCCGAAGGATTTTCTCAAAGATGCATTGGGCTTACTAGGTGGAAAAGTTTAAGAGTGGTTATGCACCCACAATCCATAGACTGATAATGAAGTTTAGTTCATCTAGAGCCGGTGGTCTGAATAAACTAACAAATGTTCTCTTTAAACAAAATGCAGATCAAGGTACTTTATGTGCTACATAAAGACATCATTCAGTTGAGGGAAACACTGGAAAGCTGGAAGACCTCTTACATGATTCCAATTTATGAAAAGCGTATTAGAACCAATCTGGTTATTTAAAGGCTGATAGCAATGATGGACGCTGAGTCATAGATCTTTTTGTCAATACTGCTAGAGCATATTGAAGTTTAGTGTGTGGCAAATAAGATCTTGGATTTTCACCAGATAGGATTTAGGAGTTCTATGGGGACGGATTGCAGTGGCTTGCTAATGCACAGTTTGCAGGAGCAGGCATGGCAATCCAATATAAATTTGCTCTGCGTAGCATCCGTGGACCTCTCTATGGCCTTTGATAGTGTGGACAGAGGTAACTTATGGCAAAAATTAGATAAACTAGTGATCCCAGGAGGCCTCCTAAATATGTTGGTCTATTTGCATACTGACTCACGGATCTGGATGATGATTGATTCTGAAGGATGACTGGCAAGGCTAATAATAAACTCTAATGGTCTGAGTCAATTTTGCATAATCCAACTTTCTATAATTTATATGTGGCTGATGTCGGCGGGACTCTCGAGGAAGCATCTTGTGTTCCACCTAAGATCGGTGGTTTAGAATGGCATGGATTTCATATGCTGAGAATTTAGTTCTATTTGATCTCACCCCAGTGGGCTTGCAGAGAGATCAGTGACTTCAAACAATTTATGTCTCATAACAACTTAAAAATCAATCCAGCAAAACTTGTTATTCTCAAACTATGTTAATCTAAGTCCTATAAAAATAAATGTGTTTGGGATCTAGATGGTACGAAAAGCTGGAAACAAAATCCAACAGGATGTATCTGGGTTACCCTATAAAAGCTAATCCATTGAAGGGTTTCTACAGAAACTATCTGAGGGACAAGGCTAGTAAACTCACAATTCAACTGCGATACATTGACAGGAGACATGGAGAGTTCTCTATGATACCCACCATTAGATTGTATCTTGCTAAGATCATTCCGAAATGTGTTATGGACTGGAGTTCTTTTCTAGCTGGTGTAAGGAAGGCATGGTATCAAAGTAAGCCAAATACAAGTGACCACAGTTCAAGGGTGCTTATTGAACTTAATCAAGGGTGTGATGAACGCCTATCGAAACCTAAATCTAAAGTTTGGAGCGAGCTATGACCATAAAAAAATAATAAAGCAGTCCTAGTGGGGTCTCGTCAAAATAAAAGGACCTATACTAAAAAACATATTGCTAATCCTTACTGCTAATTAGCAAATAGTGTGGGGAAATGTTCATGAAAAAGAAAGAAGTGGTCACAAAATTATTAGTCAGGAGGTTCAGGCTGTTGGCCTCCCTTCCCCATGTTTTCAGCATGGGACAAGGTTGTTCACTCGAGCATAGCACACTCTCTGGCTTCTTCGGCATGAGGAAACAGTTTCATTACCAACATCAGGACCTTCTGTGCCCAAGTCTCTTAAGTTATCAAAGTCTCTTGATTTAGAGGGCCTGATGTACAAATCTTCAAGTCAGTGATTCTCTCTTGACCTTGGATCCCCGTCAGCCAGGCTCAGATCCCTTTTCTACCACAATCTTTAGTTTTGATCCCCCTCTTCTGGGCTCAGATATTTTTCTTGCTTATCGAATATCTTTTCTTGGGTGACTCACGGTATACCCCGGATCCCCCTCAGCTGGGCTCAGATCTTCTTCTCTGATGCTAATACAATATCTTTTCTCAGGTGACTCACGGCTCACTCCAGATCTCCCTCAGCTGAACTCACATCCCTTTCACACAGTCTCCCTCAGCTGGGCTCGGACCGATTACAGTTTGTATTAGCTATCGAAGACTTTCGAATGTGCACATGGTTTGGCATGACCCATTGCAGGACCACTTCGATTTCACAGTTCACAATTTTACACTCTCAGTTGGATACCTAACAGGGACCTTCAAATGAGCACCCACGTGATGCCGGAACACTCTGAATATGGCATCTACCTTGGTTTCAAAAGTTCAGTCACTGCTTGGATATTCAATTATATGCAAGTTGCTCAACACAAACGCCTTTCACTCTGTTCTTTGCAGATTTCTTCATACAATGTTGCTGCTTGAAACATTGGTTCTAACACAGACCAGTCTGCTATCAGTCTCCCTGACTCATCGGCTGTGCTGACTTTACTGGATCGGCTTTGTTGTAGAAGCCAAGGACAGCACTGCAGCGGCAATCACTCCTCCCCACATCGGCTATCGAAGCAGGAGAGCCCCGGGTACCTTCGACACACAATGAGCCTTTCTTCAACTTTAATTCCCCGTCTTATGTTTTGTATTCTTGAAGTCATGTGAAAGTAGTTTTCTTCATCTGAAAAGACCAAGGACAATTCCCTCCTTGCAACCCTTTCTAATCTTGCCATCTTTCTCCTCGTATTAAAGTGCCATTCAGAAATGCTGCTTAATTGTGTGGTTTGCCTTGCTCAGAGTGTGCTTTTGTGCTCCGCCTTTTATCCATGTGGGAAGTGTGATGGAAGTCAGGTGTGTGTAATTATCAGTAATTGCCTGACTCTTGTGTTGGGACTGTCAGGTATAAGGCTCTGGTGTTAGTCCGCTTTCTCTCACAGTGAGCTGTCCATGAAAAAGTGTTCATGTTGGGAAAGGGGGGTTGAGTTCCTAGGTATCCTACCTGGTAGGATGGGGAAAAGGTGTTATTGGGAAGGGGATACTGCGCCTCACCCTCCGGTGACCCACTTGCACTCCCCAAGGACACCTCATCCAGGTGATCCTCCCACACTGGTCCACCCCCAGGAACTGGATCCAAAAGTGATGGCTGTGTCCTGGCCAACTGGATGACTGATCCCCGGTGACTAGCGGGTGAGTCTCACACTGGATAATCGGGGAAATTGACCTTTATGAGGCCCTAGTTTGGAGGTCTGTTCTATACTACATTCCAAAAAGTGTTACCTATGCTGTGATACAATTCCAATTGGGATTATTCTCAATCTGGAGCATAATTTAATGGAAAAGACTTAACGTGACTCATAAATTTTACACAAATGGGGACAATTCATCGTATGGCCTGTTGAGTAGTAATCTTATAACAGGAAAAATAAATAAGGGCTTCATTTATGAGTTGAATGAGGATACCCTAGATGTATTTCACTCAGCAGGAGTCTCTCCAGAACTACTCTTGATGAGGCCCCCAAAGGTTACGAAAATCTTACAATTAAGAGACTGGGGCAATACTGTGAACGCTATCTTAGGCACAAGGTTGTATGTTCTTGTGGTGTTGCACCACAAAGAACCAGGAGTAATGATGACATGTTTGAGACATTTTCCCAGCAGACAGATAAAGAACAGTTGTATGTGTTTTGAATGTATTGTTCTACCCACCAATGAAATATTAAACATTAGAAGTATAGAAAGCAAATCTAGTTGTAGATATTGCACAAAAGTTTATTTAGTGGAAATGTTGTTTCATCTCTTGCTTTGTTGTCATGAATTAAGAACATCCAGAATTGAATACTTTAGTAAATTTGTAACAAACAAGAATTGCATATCTTTAGACCTTTTATGGATAAATATCAGGCATGGCAGCTCAGTGATATTAATTCTGAAACTTTTGAGGTTTTTAAAATGTGTGTGCAAAGTTTGCTAATGAAATATAGTAATCTAATATTAATGGATTTCTATTTTTTGAATGGTATGAAGTGTATTTGTGTTTCTTGTATTTTGTATTAATGTTTACACATATACAGATATGTGGTACATTTTAATTGTATAAATCAACAGTATTTATCATATGTATTTCTCTACCCAATGAAATATAGTAAGCTAATATTAATGGATTTCTACTTTTTCAAATTGGAATGAAGTGCATTTGTGATTCTTGTATTTTGTATTAATGTTTACACATATACAGATATGTGGTACATTTTAATTGTATAAATCAACAGTATTTTTCATATGTATTTTAAGTAACTATATTAATAACTATATCAAAGTTTAGTACATTAATGTACATATGTTGTATTTACACAATGTAATTTGTTTTTGGTCATATTAACTTGCTAGAATTGAATGTTTTACATGTTGTAAACATGAACATGTACAAAACATACTTGAGTGTATTTTATAGTTATATATTGTTGATATATTTAATATATGTTAATATATGTAGTATTCAATTTTATATTGAAGATCATTTTAACTATGCACTATTATAAGTTAGTATGTAAAATACATAAATGTGTTTTTAAGAGAATTAAAATGCATTTTCTGTGGCAGGATTTATAATTATGTAAAGAAATGTTATTTTAATTTGGAAATATACAATTATTTTACTCCAATACATGTATGAATAGTATACATTTCTTTAAATTGAATACATTAATTATTATTAAAAATCAACAACCTACATTTATGAATAGGCAACAAACTACACATTTAAAATTGCAAATCATTATTTTACATGTATGCTATAGTGTAAAAACCCTGTTTTTTTATAAATATTTACTTTTTAAATGTATGCTTTAATTGATGATACTTACATTTTTGCAGACAAGTAGCAGCATTTGTTTCTCCTACAGCAATTATTGTTTCACATTTTAAGCAGCCTAAAAAAGAATAAGCATACTCTGGATCAATGCTTGCTAAATTTGGAGGTGACACAGAATCACCAACTTGATATGTTATGGGAACTTTAGAAGGTACAGCTTCATACCCTTTTTCTACTGTTACAGTTTCTGTATGTTTTCCTGTAGTATTGTGTTTATTAGTTGTACTAGCAACAATGGAACTGTTTTTATTGAAGTTTGTTTGGCTGTTTTATTTTTATAAACATTTGAATAAAACATACGCTGTAGGGGAACAGATGAACAGCGTTTTACTTGGGGTATTCGCAAGGGCTGCAATGTGCCGGGTCAGGGAAAAAACGCTGAATAAGTAAAGATCCGATAGCATGGGTACCATCTTGAAAAGAACTAGAACAGGAATAGACAGTCTAAGAATGCATGATGGAATATCATGGGCTGTAACGCCATCATTTCAACAGTGACCACGATGCTGTAACAATATGTGCTAACATTCGTGGATTTCCTAAATTATATTTTTGAGGGTATATTTTTCATTTTGCTTTGTAGATGGTGCAATTAATGTGAGTAACATTTTGCACATCATCTGGTTCAGTGTCAAACCCAAGATTTGCATTTGCCTAATGGAATTGTTCTAGATGTAGTTATATTTTTTGATGTTGCTTTTTCATTTTGCTAGTAACAGCACTTGAAATGCTTTAACTCCTGGAAATAGTAGGGACATTATATTGTGATATTTATTTAATTGTTGAACTGTCTGATGTATACGTTAAATAAGTACCAGTAGTTGAAATGCTACAATGCAGTCCTTTTGGCTGAATTGATGTATTTTACATTGTTGAAAGGGTACTAGTAGGAGTAGGTAATACATATGTTTGTGCAGCTTCTATAATGACAGTATGTACTTTTAATATAGTACTAGTAGTAGTGATAGGGAAAGTATCTGTGTTCTTTTTTGGGATTGTGGACTTTGCACTGCTGGAATAGTAGTATCTTTAGTATTAAATGGTGTGATGTTTCTTTTGTTTTATTTGGTGTAACAGCACTTTGAACTATTGAAGTGGTGCTAGAACTGGTAACAGGACAACAAAATAGGCAATGCAGGTTTGAATGTGTATTTCAATAGGAGAACATTGTATTGCAGAAATACATAGTTGACTTTAGGTGTTTCGCATGGTGAATGTAATTGATGAGGTGTGGTACAGGAAGCCTCAGTGGTAACATTGGGAGTATTGAAAAGTACAATACTATTTTCAATTGTTTGATTTAAATGTTGTGAAGGACTTGTGGATACTGAAGGAAAGACAACCGATGCAATAAATATTGTTTCCATAGAAAAATGTATCTTTGACTGCTTCTTCTGTGACATTACCAATAGTTGCTATAGTTGTAATGACGTCAGGGGGAATGTTTATTGCAACTTACTGTTGGCTAGTGATATCTTTGCTTTTACATTCCCTTTTTTGTTCCTATGTGGAAGAATTGTTTTTTCTTTCACCACATTCTTTTTATGTTTGTATTTTCCAGCTGAAATTAAGTAACTAATGCCAATTTGTTTATTAAAGGACCTGTTTTTTATTTGTAATGGATGTTTGCATTTTAATGTTTAAAATACATTTGTGTTTTTTGAGAAACATAAATTGTGTTTTACTTTTGTTATAATTGTTATTATTAAATGTGCTGCAATAGAACACAGTTGCATTTTAAATGTACTGGACAAAAGACAATTTGGTTTTACTTTTGTTAACTTTGCTACTTTTACTTCAAAGTATTTATTTGTATTTTTAATACATGATACTTATAAGATTTAGAATTATGTTTATGTTCTTTTTTCAATATTTGGTGGAATTGTGTTGTTGTCTGCTCTTAATGTCCAGGTTTTGCCTATAAAGAAAAGGGGAAATGGTGTTATAATAATACAATACGGGTGTGTTAATGACAGTGTAATAAAAGTAACAAAAGTAACATTAGCACATGTATTAATTAGTGTAAAATAAGCAATGTTCAAAGTGAAAAAATCATTGTGACATATCACAAGATTTTGAATGAATTACTTTAAAAACTGCACATTATGTTGAATGTGGGTAGATTTTGTTAATTGTACATTGATGATGTTTTACATACCCACGTGTTGAAGTTGTTGCTAGACATTTTACAATTTTAACACACGTTCAAAGGAAATTAGACAATATACAAGTGTAATATTATTTATATACGCTAATGATGTTATATGCACTGTTTAGCCTATATGCCTGTTAAAGCTGCAAAGTGTATCACATGTATGCAGTACTACCAACATTACATTAAGCATACATGAGTAATTATTTAAGGTATATTATTTTAAGTAACATCATGTATACATGAATATATACTTATGATATGAAGCGTATGGTGTACAAGCTGTGCATTATGTATAATGCAATTTATAATGTATAGCATAGACACTTTGTAAGAAGGAACTTGGGGTTGGTCACCCTAGGTTACCTGGGGGCAAGCAGGCATGGACTCCCTGCTCACTGTGCTTAGGGGGGCTCAGCTTCACTCAGCTTCACCTCACTGATGACGCCCAACAAGGCTGAAACACATGTATGGGGTTGCTGTTGGTACTCTTGTTCAGAGAGGAATTGCAATAGCATTTCGGTGCTGGACTGCCCATGTGGGCGGGACAAAGACTGATATGCAAATGGATATTTCCCATCTGTGAAAGGTACAGTGAGCAAAAAGCAGATGGCTGTGAACTCTCAATGTGATTAACAACCACTAAACAGGTTATCATGCCTTGTTCTTCCGAGAGAGGGGCACCTGCTACCTTTGTTGAATTCTTTGAAGGAACTTGGGTTTGGTCACCCTAGGTTACCTGGGGACAACCAGACATGGACTCACTGCTCACTGTGCTTAGAGAAGCTCAGCTTCACCTCACTGATGATGCCTAACAAGGCTGAAACATGTGTATGGGGTTGCTGTTGGTACTTTTGTTCAGAGAGGAATTGCCATAGCATTTTGGTGCTGACCTGCCCATGTGGGCGGGTCAAAGACTTATATGCAAATGGATATTTCACATCTGTGAAAGGTAAATTGAGCAAAAAGCAGATGGCTGCAAACTCTCAATGTGGTTAACAACCACTGAACAGGTTATCATGCCTTGTTCTTCCGAGAGAGGGGTGCCTGCTACCTTTGTTGAATTCTTTGAAGGAACTTGGGGTTGGTCACCCTAGGTTACCTGGGGGTAACCAGACGTGGACTCCCTGCTCACTGTGCTTAGAGAGGCTCAGCTTCACCTCACTGATGATGCCCAACAAGGCTGAAACATGTGTATGGGGTTGCTGTTGGTACTCTTTTTCAGCGAGGAATTGCCATAGCATTTTGGTGCTGGACTGCCCATGTGGGCGGGACAAAGACTGACATGCAAATAGTTATTTCCCATCTGTGAACGGTACAGTGAGCAAAAAGCAGATGGCTGCAAACTCTCAATGTGGTTAACAACCACTGAACAGGTTATCATGGCTTGTTCTTCCAAGAAAGGGGCGCCTGCTATCTTTGTTGAACACTTTGTAAGAACCTTTGTTAAATAGAAAACTGTGTACTGTTTACTGTACACACCGGTAGGCTATAGTTGTAAAGACATTTCACACTACTATATATTTTTATACAGTGTTATGAATAGTACGCCTGTGCTTACATTGGTATTTATTTGAATCTAGCATTATAAACATAACTGAATTTAGCATACACTCTTGTTAAATCTTTGGAGCCTATGAAGCCTATTAACTCGCTGGTGATTATAAAAAATGCAGTTTGGTCTATACACCTGTTGAAGGTGTGAAGCATATGACATGTATGCAGTGCTACCAACATTGCATTAAGCGCACATGAGTAATTATTTAAGGTTGTTAATTTGAAATGACATTATGCACACATGAATGCCCTTTTGATATGAAGCGTATAGTTCACAAGCTGTACATTGAGTATTATGCTATTTCTACTGTTTAACGTACACATTTGTACATTATAATTATGATGACATGTGTTAATATAAAATGTATTTTTACTGTACACAACCATTATGTATACTTAAATATGGTTAAATATGGTTATGATGTTAAGTGTATAGTTTATAAACTGTACATGTTGTAGTATGCTATTCTTACTGTTTAGAGTACACACATATACATTATTATTTTAAGGGCACTTGTTAAGTATAAAATGTCATACTGTTTACTGTACACACTGCCATGTTATAAGTACATTATAAGTGAAAGGACAGTTGATACTACTCCATATATTTGTATTAGCATTTTGTATATAGTGTTATGAATTGTACGCTCGTGCCTACATTCTTTATTTTTGTATCTTGCAATTCAAACAAAACTGAATTTAGCGTACACACTTGTTGAAGCTATGCAGGGTATTAAGCATATTAAGTCATAGAGAAAATGAATAGTACGCTACTGTCTAAAGTTATATTTAGAGTTTATATTTGTTATTATATTTCATTATTAAATAAGTAACTAAACATGTAGTTTTTATTGTCTACAGTGTTCACTTTTAAAATTGTAGCTGCAGGCTCTGGTAAATGACAATTTTATAAAAATTACTTGGCTAACCTGGCTCCTTTGTATGCTCTAAAAGAGTGGTTGTTGGTGGCATTTTAAAATTGTCTGCAATAAAATTGTAATATATTATTTTTTGGAAGTATGAATTTTGAAATTTACAAGTTTAACATTAATACAATTAGTGGTTATCGTTATTAAAAATGTATATATGTTTGTGAAGGGTCCTTACTTTGCAGCTGCACTGGTCACTGTTTTACATTGAAGTGTTTAATATTGTTAATAGGCGTGGTTGTACAATTTCTGTATTTGGGTGTGGTGCACAGTAAAAGCAATGCTTGTGTTTGTTGTAAAATACGTTCTGCAGGGTGTTTCTGTATGGTGATTGGTTAATCTGCATTATGCATGTGTAGTTGGTAAATATTTGCATGTGTTGCTTCAGAATGAAAAGCTGTTTTTTGGCAAAGAAGTTCACATTGCTGTTTTTTCTAAATGGAACACCAGTAAGTGTATAAGCAACGGTGGTGTATGTATTATGTGTACCTTTTAATTTTTTAATGTATATTAAGTTGTGAAAGTTTTGTAAGAAAACATTATGAATCCACAATATAAGTGTGTCTCGCATTACACATGCTTGCATATTTGTAGTGTTTTTATTGATATGCTTATGTATTTAAATAAAACATGAAGTAATACTCTCATCATACAGTGGAGAATTAAAATACAATGAGAAAACAAAAGGTTAATATACATTCTCCTAAATGTGCATATCCATGAAGAGGAGGACAGGCCAAGTAGGAGGTTTCACCATTACTCATCCTGTAACAGTAGCCATAATGCTGCTCCAAAAAGCTGTTCAGCCCAAAGTCAGAGGACACTGAAGGGGAAGGTGGTGAGCAGGTTACTCTCCTGCCTTCTCTTGATTCGTGGTACCTGTGATGAGCATCATCTGAAATCTATTGCAAGGATAGCGGGGATGTCAGCACTAAGCCTGGATTAACCTTTCCGAATCACCTGAATATTGAGTGGTTCCTTAAGGATCTACCTCAAGCACACTTTTTGAAAAGTTTGTCTGAAGTTAGTCCAGATGTTCTAAAGGAGCACATGTGGCTGAAGCTCCCATTTGGGCAGCTTTTGGAGGGACATGAGTTCATTGTTGAAGGCAGGCTTGGGATATTTATAGATGTTTTGCTATATTTACAGTGTTGTAAAAATAAGGGTAGGGAGAGGTAGTGAAAGAATATGGGTAGAGGGGGATTTAGGGTTGTATTGCTTACACACCAGTGTGGGGTGCTGAATTGCCATCACCAGAGAGTTGGAGAGACAGGTGACACACCAGTCAGTGTCCTTCTTTTAAATTGAGCCCCTGTGATCCAAGCCATCAGGTGACATCAGGGAGAAGGAGCAGGAGGTTCTGGAGCACCTGAGGGCAGTTTGTGGAACGACCACTGTGCCCTGATTCTGCTGAGATGGATTCTGAGAGATTTAGGGAGGGGATGGCACACCAGTAAGTGCCCATCTCTTGAGGTGAGTTGTCAAGACATGTGCCATTGGGTGCTACCTTGGAGGAGGCGCAGGAGGAGCCAGGAAACCCTAATGGTAGATTATAGGGGAGTCATGCTCAGCTGTCTTTGCTGTGACACTGAAACAGAGATTTGGGTGACACACCAGTCAGTATCTGTCTTTTGAAGTGAAAGCTTCAGACATGTTCCATTGGGTGACACCTAAGAGGAAGAGTGGGTGGTTCTGATAATATCTGAGGGAAGCTTGTCAGAGATTCACTCTTACCTCATATTGCAGCGTGGGAGGAGCAGAGATGAACAATAGTGGTATGTGACACACCAGTCAGAGTCCACCTTTTGAAGCATCTGCATGAAAGCCTCCCTCCCCTGACTCTGTGCTTGTATCTGATTCCTAAGGTATCTCCTAATGCGTCTGCCTCCCCCACTGCCTTGTTGCTTCATCAGTGCTCTGTGGTGTGGGTATGCGAACCGGCACCCGCAAACAGAATGAGGATCGCCGTCCTCATCAATCATAAGGGAATCCATCTCCTCCTATGAAGGGGGATACAGTTCCTCCTCATATCCCCACCTGCAGTCTTCTTCCGCTTCCACCCCAAGCAGTGCAATTGGTGAACCTTTCCAACTGTGACAAAGGCAGGGAACAATAAATGTGTGAACCAGAGAACCCAAAAGTGTGTGTGAGCCAGCGCAACCCTAAGTACCCTTACAAGTGGAAAAAGGAAGAAAAAACAATCTTACAATCACAACATACACAACTACAACTAAGTAAAATCTACAATTACAGTTACATTCCATAAACAAAATATCACAATGCAATAAAACAGTGCATGGCAAACACACAGAGTGTATTGTTTGTGGTTTGAGGTAACAAATAAGTGTGAACCCATTTTTTGTTGTTACAAGTTCTATAAAATAGGAAAGGTACAAGAAGAGAAGACAAGAGTTGTTTTTATAAAGGAAACTAACGCAAGACAATAACACACTAAACAGCCCCTTGGACAAAGGGAACCCGAGAAATGGATTAAAAACACACTGCACAGCAAGACACTACATAGAGGGTCAGCAATATACAGTACACACTCCTCCAATCTGCTCAAAAGGATTCTCAAATATCTCTAAAACCCTAGCAAAACCCACGAAACAACAGGAAATGATCATGTACTAAAAGGGAGGAGGGGCATATCTTTAAGAAGATTTGAGGCCTTTGATTGGTTGCATCCAATAACGTGTCTTGTTCTCACATTTAAATCACCATGTTTTGCTTCTCAGAAAGGGCACGGCAGGAGCACAAAGCACAATGCTCAATTGAGGGAAGCATCCTTCTGCACACAGTCCTGAAAGAGAATTCTACATGCCCAAGACATATGTTTGCTGGGATGGAAATTTAACTAGGCTGTTTGACAAAATGTTCTTTGCTGGATAATGTATGGAACATGTGTAATAATGTGTATCTAGATGTTCACAATCCTATAAGCAAGAATTGTACTATAAACATCTGCTTGCCTATGTTAAACATGTCGACTTTGGTTTAGGATGGTCTCAAAATTGGGATGTTTTTTCTTTTTAGTGATATGTTGTTCAATCCTAAGAATGAAACACTAACAAAGAATCGTGTGTCTTTGCATATGAGAGGCTGTATTTTCTGCATCCCTGGCATGCCTAAAACCCTCCACAGGCTCCCTGAGGAGCAAAGCAAACATGTGTATGTACTGTGCAGGATTTAAAAAGATGGTTGACAGATCAGCACTACCTATCTCACCAAAGAATTGACGACATCCTTTCTATCAAGGAACCTGTGATCCATTGGCATCAAATTCCTCAGTTTACCTAGGCTCTAGCCCACTCAGACAGGTGTTATAGGATTTGGTGCAGCATTTCCAAAATAATGGAACATCATAAACATGCTTTCAGGCTCCAACCTATTCTCTGCCCATTTAGGAATAACCTCTAGTGTGTCCTATTCAGGAAGGCATATCCGAAGGCGTATTGCCTGTATATGCCCCTTTAACGAAGAACTCCAACATCTTTCCCTAGGTCCTCTTTCCCACCAGTTGAGCCCTAAACTCGCCCACTCCCCCTGGAAACGGAGGCCTCAGTGACTTTAATCCTTGCCTTCAGTCAACTGCACTTCCCATTGCACCTGGATCACAGAGCTTATTGACAACTTAATAAGAGCCATTTTGAACCACATACAAAACCATAACCCCAGGCACTATGGTCAGCTGTACATGTTAGCATGTCCTTCTCCTGGTGATGGTTAGACCACGCAACACTGAAGACATACGTCTAAGTCTTGCTGCTCAACTGGAAAATAGATCACCTGTTCACCTACCACATGTATGGCACTCACATTGCGATCGTACCAACCAGCACTGTTGTGGGACACACCTCTGCACACTTGGAGCTTCCAGACAGCAGCTTGAGGGCTTGCATTCCTATATCTACGCACAGGTCTTCCCTCGTCTACCCTCCCCCCTTCTGTCTGCTCTCTTCCCCTTTGCGGAGCTCTGAAAAAGTTTCTTCTGCACACCAAAAACAAACAAATAAATAAATAATCACATTTGCTACAAAGCAACTAAATATATGGATTCAACAAATAGATGTGAATGAGATGCAATCATTGCTAAGCCCCCCACCCCTGTTGTTAGCTCCACCCTCCCTTTTTCTCTACTCCCCTCGCCTGGGTCTCCCCCCTATAACTGTAAAGCATGTCAGTGCTTCTCAAATCCAGGTCAGAGCTCAATAAATACAATCTGATAATAATAATAATAATAATAATAATAATAATAATAATAATAATAATAATAATAATAATAATAATAATAATAATAATAATATCTCCTTTTCTTGTGTGATAAAATACTGCAAACGTTACAAAACACATCACAGTGTGTTTATCGAATAGGGGCAGATGCTCCTGTATTTGCCCTGAGGACTAATATTGGGACTACTACTACTTTAACCGAGCTCGGGTGTGACTGGAAGGGCCTTCATTTTACATTTAAATATTGCATCCACATCGACATGAAGATGTGTCAAAAAGTAAAACTTCAGCCTGTGTTTGTTTGGAAGAGGTTCTGTAAAAGCAAAATTTACAGAAGCGGTTTTGTACCCTTCTCTGAATTTCCTTAATTCGGGAACCACTGCTTTCCAGCTTCAGGTTCTATTCCTCAAACAAGTCTGCAAAGTCATTATTTTTGTTTTTTTTACCATGATAGGCCCTTTAAAGTGCTGTCATAATAAAATGTGCTCCCAGCAGCCACACGGATGTTCGAGACCTGTTAATCTGTAGGCCACTAATATACCCAAAGTTGCTGGCCAGTGCATCATTTGTGCTGAGGTACAGTTGTTAACAAAGGGGCAGGTCACCTTTTGAATAAGGTCACGTACATATTTCTGACTGTCACATCTAAGAAGATACTTGTTTTTGTTGGAGTCGCTTTGCATGGTCCAGAAATAGAGTTAATTGCTTAATAAACACCAACTTGAAATCAATATACCTGTTCTTGTGAAAACTCTTCTTTGAGTTCCTCGATTTTTTCGTCCATCTCATCGTCACTCCACTCCCAGTCACCGTCCTCAGTCTTGTGGAGATGGCCACTGGAGCCTGGCACTCGTCGAACCTGCAAAACAAGAGCATCTCTTAATCACGCTTCACGGAACCTCAGCCACTGCAGGCAGTGAGAGATTGCTTAGCAAGCATCACATCAACGGCTGTTTCTTAGTAACACAATGCACATGTTACACTGGATGATATAGTTCTGGGTGTCTGTTGGAGGAAATCACTACAGAATTATACTTTCATTCGTATGTACGACTATTTGAACTTCCACAAGTCCCCAACAACTTTGGAAGCGAGCTGTATCTGTATGCTACATTTCTTCCTGTAAATTGCTTCCCCGCTGATCTCGGCATGGGTCAGAAAGCCACAGTGAGAAATAAGGATAAGATTCCTGGGACCCATCAGATGAAGATACATAAAATGAGCCAAAGATGGTGGATGCTGCATTCCCATTGAAGGAGTGAGCTGTGCTGAGCAACAGGGTTATAGCTCTGACTGAAAATGTAGCACCGCTAATTGGGTGGGCGCCAAACAGATGCTTTTTTGTGATATTGAAGCCAACATGGCGCATGTTGCTGAACTGTTTGCTTCGCTCTATCTCTATATGTTTCATTTTTTTCTGAACTGGGATGTTACAAAGCACGCATTGGCATTTTTTCAGGTTATTCCATTTCTTGAACAACTGTGAGCTAGCAGACGGCTGCCTTTTCATAATTGCTGCTTTGGAAACATTACTAAATGGTGGAAATGTTACACACACGTTTAACTTGATATGTGTCAGAACACCCACAACGGTATTTATTAAAGCTGCATTAGAGTCACAAGCCTTAACGTATGCTGGAATAGTAAACAACAAACGTCATGATGGAAAATGAGAATACACGCACATATATCGGGTTTGCCTATGATAACTCTTTGGAACCTTTCACAATTTGAAAATAACCGTGAACTGTGTCATTAGATTAAACACTAAGTCACGTGCTGATTTATTCTGTTTGTTTTCTGTGAATGGTCACGTGTCTGTTAGATGTAGGATCGCTTTGACAAAATGGTGGCCCCTCTATCCAGAGCGCAGGTAATTTGCCCTAAGAAAGGACTGCAAGCGCGTCCAAATTGCTGCCCATTGTAGCTCTGAGCACACATTTAAAAGTGTCCATTCCCGATTTTGCATATAATCCACTCTCCTCCAGTGCATACTCCCGTTAAAAAAAAGCATGGGCAAAGAGGCGGACCCCACCTGTGTGCGAGGGTGCATTTATGTCCAACGGCAGGGGTGTTGCTAGGGGGGGGGGCTAAGGGGGCTATAGCCCCTGATCCTTTGGTTGTAGCCCCGGATAGAATCTCAGGAGCTACAGCCAAAAGACTAGCTAGCCCCCAGTCCCAACAATTCCGACATCAGCTTAGCCCCGGGTCTTTTCCAGACCTAGCAACTCCCCTGTCCAACGGTTCTAAAAAAATCAATGGAGTGAATACCATACACCATGTGCCTGTCTGTGGGAGAGGGGCCGGAGCTCCATCCCCAGACTGAACAGCCGCATAGACAGGCAATGTCTTTTGGATAAGATGACCGCATTTGACAACAAGCCTCCTCAAAACCAACCATTGAGGAGTGGGTCACAGCGTCCTGTTTAGGTGGGTATAGTCCGTAACCTCCTCCACACACTTGGGGCCATTAGGTGACCCTCAAGTGTCTGAGAGACTTCTGCAATTTCCACACAGTATCTCCCTGCATCAGAGAAGGGGTCTGTGAACGTCCTATGTATGCATGGCGCTAGCAGACATGTGCACGTGCAAACAGAAGCCATGCATCTTAATGCCACCGCCACATGTGTTTTAAGTGTTTATTAATATGCACGACATTTTTTTTGGTGGCATTTGCATTTTTCTCACGTTACCCCTGTTTGGGGTTTAAGGTTTTGAACATAAGCGTGAAATGGAGTTAAGCTTCCCCTCAAATCAACATGTTTCTATTCAACTTATTACATGTTTTCTTTATTGTTTTTATTAATATGTCCCCTAGGAAACATATTACAACTATACAAATAAGGACTGTCATGATACGGTAAGCTGTATCACTACGTGCTAATGTGATCTGTAACTGTATAATACATTTAATATAGTGTCTATTCTATAACACATGCATTGCAATGATTTTAATTAATAGCCACATATAGAACTATATAAAAAAAACACCTGGTAAATACAGCACAGTAATTTAAAGAGGTGCTATAATTTACAAACACTCAACGTATAGCACTTATACATAAGCAGAACTGTACAAGAATGCTTATGAAACCACAAGCCATGCACACTAGACATTTGACAGGATAGGTATATGCACGCAATGCTAACTAAAAAAAACACACTAGGCATAGAGAGCCAACTATGACCTAAACATAAAGGCATGTACCCTTCTGTTACCATCCTGCTCTTTTTCAGAACGTGGCATCATGCTGGTTTTCCCAGGATCCTGCTCAACCTACTTGAGCAAAACAAAATGGCATCAGGCTATTCTTGGAAATAAGGCTGCAAGCATTTAAAAGAGAAGCACGAGGCTGCTGGAAGCCCAGCGTGATCAGAAGCCACAGAAGAGCAGATTCTAATCAGTTCCCCTAACTCCTTTCAATTATGAAACTACCGTAGGGAAGAGAAGCGCTCCCTAGTGTGCATTTGTCAAACCCCATTCTGCCAGTGGACAACACAACTGAAGATTCCTGCTTGATGCAATCATACGCTGCTCATTTACATTAAAAGAAATCATTTTATATAGCAAATGCTGAAACAGGATTTGGTGACAATGGGCCTCATTATTATGCCAGCAGTAGCCGTGCCGGTAAAAACATCACAGCTGCCGCCAGAGTCATTTTTTTTCCAGCGCCCAGCAATGGGGACTTACCAGGGCATTACAGCCCTGGCAGTCCTGGTAATTCCCCACTGCCGGGCGCCTGAAAAAATTACTCCCCATTCCCATTCGCGTCCCGTTGGACTCAATGGGAATGGGGAGGACGGTAGCACTGGCACCATTCGTACTGAAAGGCACCCGCTCACAGAACTCAGAGTATGCCGGTCCGGTAACAAAGGTGCCGGTAGCTTACCACCACCGTTGTTACTGAACCGGCATACTCATAATGAGGCCCAATGTAAATAACAGTCGTTGCTATTGTCTAACCCGATCACACTAATGTCACCAATGCAAGAATGAAGAAAATCTGAGTTAACTTTGCTAGTATACAACCCTGCAGGAAGCAAAATGTTCTTAGGCCCAGGTGCATCACTCTATGAGTAGTATGTTAAGGATTTTCTTGAAATGTTTTGCAATCACAGTGCAAAAAGCATTAGCACACAATCAGCAGGCTTGCGTCAAGGGCTGTATCCTCCTGTCTGATGACAACACTGCACTCTCAGGCTTCCCAAGTTCCCCAGCTCCCACCATCCCCAACAGTTCCCCTGTGCCGCATTGAAATGACATTGACTATTTCCCACTCATCTGCCACCATGAACGACAGCCGCAGTGGGCAAAAGGGTGACTCTGTAGAGCTCCCATTGCTCTTTACCTGGTGGCCCTCATCTTTAATTTTTAGTAACTAGGTTTGTTCTCCTCTCACAAAACGGGTTACCAAAAAATGCAGAGAACCACTGCTGTTTGCCAGGAGGATAATGAAGATATTAAAGGACACAGAGGCGATGATTGCATAACTGCATGAAGCAACCGATATTTTGTATCCATTTTAGACCTTGTTCAAGGGCCCAATAGAGACCCAAAACATGATGTGGGTGCTTTCGTTAACTACACAATCATAGAATACAATAATGAAGTAAATTAATGTTGTACTGTGAAGAATGAAATAACGTTGATCAAACATACAGATTTTGAAAACAAAACACAGGTCTTATGTTATTTAACCACCACTGGTCGGTAAAAGGTATTCTTAGCCAATGAACGTCACACTTGCAGGTTTCTCAGGGTCCATCGTCCCATAGTTCTCGCCTGCACTCATTTCAATTACTTTCAATAACATCCACTTATCTGCCACTTTGACTCATTCGTCCCTTAGGCCTGCGGCACATTTCACATTTACAAATGATGGCAGAAAAGGGGTCTCTCTGTAGAGCTCATTTTGTTCTTTACAAGGTGGTCATGATCTTTATTAGTTCCCATTTGGTTGATAACAGCGTATATGCTCTTACCCGGCAAACTAGATGCCAAAGAAATAATCGGTTAACCCAAACTGTCATTTTGTTTCTTGAATAAAAGATGTGTGATGTATACATAATATTTGCATGAAATGGTACATAAGGAGACAGCAATTCAAAAAAGGAAAACAAATGATCAGAATGCTACCCGCACAGTCTATGGTTATCTGTTCACTTCAATTATGATCAAAAAAGAAAAACTGAAATATATTGTGAACGATTTATTAACTTTTTCAAATAAAACGTGCACGTTTTTTTCTCTGCAACTAGTACTAATGAGAACCCCAGATTTACACAATATCTTGTGAGCATTTCAAACTGCACGTATATCAAATCCTTTGTAACTTCTTTTAGGTTTGCAGGAACTGTGTATAGCAACAGCTTGCAATGTAAGTGGGCCTGTGAAGTGACATTCTGCCACTGTTGGCAGCATGACTGTGTGTGGCAACGACGGAAAAAGGGGGGTCATTAGTAGGACATTGGGAGAGGCAGATGTAGAAGGGGAAGGTCTGTGCAGGTCGGAGGCATCCGGTTCCTGTGTGTCAGTCTGCTTTTTATGGGTTTGGTGGGGAGACTTTGGAGTATGCAGTAGTACAGCGATGAGAACTGAATCTTGTCATGCCACTATGCGCTTAATAGGTGGTGGAAGAAAGTTGCGGGATATGTGTTTTCGGTCTCCTTTTGAAGGCCAGAGGATTTGCCTAATACACCCTCATTATGTTGATGGTGCTAACTAGTGTTGATATGGAAAAGTCGCTACAAATCATTGGGCCTCATTCCGAGTACGGCGCTAACCAATGGCACTATTAACGCCTTGGTTGACGCCGTACCCGGACCGGCAGCGCCTTGGTGGATGGCGGAATTACCGCCCCATTCCAAGGTTGGCGGGGCGGTAATTCCCCAATCCCAATTTACCCTTCCCCATTCCCATTCTTGCCCCATAGGGCATAATGGGAGTGGGGAAGGCGTTAATTACGCCACCGTAAGTTACGGTGGCGTAATTAACATCAAGGTCCCTTAGCGCCATGGATTTTAACACCTGCTAAAAGCAGGTGTTAAAACCTCCATGGCGCAAAGGGAACTCGGAGTATGGCGGTAAGGGATTACCGCCACCGCTCTCGTTAGCGGTGGCCGCTATCCCTTACCGCCATACTCGGAATGAGGCCCATTGCGTCTATGGGTATCCTGCATTTGCACCATTTTGGAACATATTCTCAGCATGCATCAGGGACCAAGATTGAACATTTGCATGTTCCTTGCTCTGAACAAGGAATATGCGTGCGGATTCCGACTGCCACAACAATCTGATGACGAATGAGATGTGAAGAATCCCCTGGAGATGTGCCTGCCTTGTGGAATGGTATGTAAACGCGTGTTTACACTGTACCAAATCATCATTGTAGTAGTGTCAGAGTGCCTCGTTTTGTTTGTGGTGTTGTGTACTGTGGCCCTCATCTCCCCCCAGAGGTGTTCAGACCTTAGTCTTCTGGTAGAAAGCAGAGGAGCAAGTAGCAAATAAAAAGATGGAAAAGTGGGAAACAGAGGCTCAGCAAAAAGGAGGAGGTGAATATGTCCTTAAGTGTTGTAATCATTGGGCTGTGTTTCCCAGGCAGATTCAGAGAATAGTTCGATAGTACACAATAGAAATGTGCATGCACAAGGGGCTGGAGAATGTGCTTGGGCAATCCTGGAAGTTCGGTGCCTTGGTGTTGCAATACTTTGTACACAGGTCAAACTCAAGAAGGCTGATTCTGTACTAATAGCAATCTGGCCTTCATTACTGGTTCCTGTTATGCGGGCATACCAATCAGAAAGAATCGAGGAAGTTTCTTCAGACTCCGCATTTATTTATGGTCCAGTCTGAACCAATTTTAAACGTTCTGAATGACCAAAAGTAATGTATTTAAATTAATCCCAAATTCACTAAGTAATCAAACCTTTGAAGTGATTTGGTTCAAAACGTTTGTGCCAGAGTGCCCTTTCAGGGTGAGGGTTTTCTAGAACTCAAACTTAAAGCTTCATGGCGTAGAAAAGAATAACATTTCTAGCACCATAAAATAAGCAAAAATACAATGTGTTCCCACTCTGGATAATATTATAAATGTTTACTGCCAGCGGCTGTTAAATAGACTTTTGCTATTCCCCGTTTACAGCCCACAGATGCAAGAGTTTTTTTTCTTTCTTGAACCCAATCCGGTTCCAAGCTAAACATAGTGCGGCTTCTTCTACATGTGCTTACTAGAATAAAATATTTTTGTAATTTCTAGTGAAAGGCCTGCCTTGGCCAGAAATATAAATTCCTGTATGCATAGGACACAGCCTGTTTCCTGGAGGAAAATGTGTGCTTGGGATGTAATTTACATACTTAGTGGCTCTGAACTGGAGTGGCTTCACTGAAATGGACTACGATGCTCTTACATTTCAGGTAGAAGGATTTTGTTTTAAAGCAAACCACACATTTGTTGAACAATAAATTGACACATTTTAAATTCTAGTAAGTAAAATCGCCTGATCCAACACCCCCTAGAACACAATCCCACCCCCCAAAAAAATTCTGGGACATGAAACAGGCTGCATTATATTACAATAGTGAATCAAAACCAAAAGGTGTCCCTCTATCATATGGTGGGGAAGTCAGCAACAATAGTATACAAATTACAGACAGTTTGTTATACAGAAAAAGGCCCTACCTGCAAAGATCTCACTAATTGGCAACACACATACATTCATATACATCCAATATATACATATATCATTTTCTAGATTGCAAGAAGAATGTACATTTAACATTGTTAGGTAGGACTCGGTGGGTTACCAGTCATTTGGTCGACAATAAATGGTCGAATGACCATTTGATCGATGTTCCATCCATGTATGTAGCAATAAGAAATATACTTCAAGATACATCTCAGGATCAGCACAAGTTAGTGGATACTCTTTGGATATGCTCTTTACACAATTCCTACACCCGGAGGTGACTTCATTCACAAGGACAGTAATGGCATTTATATATCACTAGTTATACTTTGCAGATTCTGAGGTTGCAGAAGCGAAAGGTTAGAGGAAGAAAAAAGGCTAAACAGGTTCTCAGTATAGGTGAGGACAATTAAATCTGCAATGAAATCTAGACAAGCCTTTCCCAGCAATAACAGTCTTAAACAAATTGGAACACGGTCTATGGAGGAGCTGAGGCACTTCTTAGATAGAAAAGTCTTGCACAAAGTTAGACAGTTTTGTTAAAATCACTTGTAGGGTCATAAGCTGTAAAGCCTGTGAAAGGAGAGCTGGGATTAACTCTCACAAGCAGCCAATGCAAATCTCAACTGAGAAGAACACAGCCAAAAAGACAATGAGGTAAGTATCCCAAGTTTAAACAGTACCTCTGGTTTGAAGAAGAGTGGTCCAGCTGGATTCTGTCCAGTTGCAGCGAAGCAGACTGTAGTAATATATAACGCTTTATAATATTTATAGCGGTTTAGAATACATAGCGCTTCACTAAAGGTGATGGCAAAACAATTGGTTGCCAGCTATAATGTGGTGCACACATATAGTTATTTTATGTTGCCAGTATAACATGTGACTATATTGCTGGTGGCATGCAAGGTACATAATTCATAACACAGCAAAAGCCCAATGTGAATCTGCAGAGAGTAAAGTGCACCATTTATTTTCTTCTCTTGAATACCTCATACATAGAACAGTACATTATTTACCTATAACTAACTAACTTTAATTTACATTTACTAAAACACTAATTATAACTTTCTTAACATTATAATGTAGTTTTATGTACAAAATGAAGTGAGAAGATAATTCATTTTTAAAAGTGCACTGGCATTTTTTTCTCTCTCTTCTGTGTTCAGTGTGCAGAAAGCAGAAAGTATGCATAGCAGGTAATTAAGAATGGATACAGTTGCTCGGCGAGCAAGGATTCCTTTGTTTGAAAAGTAAACAGTGCTGTTGAAAAAATCCTTTTTAATTTGATTGGAGGAAAGTGTCCGCAGATGAAACTACATAAAAAGGGGCTGGAAAAAAAAGGCTCTTGATGACAAGGGAGGAAAAAGAAAGTTAGTTCAGGATGACTGGGCTCTGAAGACAGATGTGCCTGGTATCACTGAGCACTGGATGGATAATTTCTCGCTGCGCATTCCAAGCACCCAAGATTACAGGAGCTGTTCGTTGACTGGGCCTGTTTTTCTGAGGCGAGCAAAGCAAGATCATGTGGGGGAGCTCCAAACAGATACTTCTGGTAAGCAGATAGTTAAGTGAGGTCACTGTGTGCTGTTGGATGGGTGACATAATTAAAATGTCATGTAGGCAGGATAGCAAAGGAAATCCCCTGCATTTTACTTCGTCATGTTTAGAATGTTAAAAGGTAACTCATGTTTTTAAAAAGGCTTGTTTGCTCTATTTCTGTTTTTTTTTTCTTTTGGTACAGATAATGGTGAAATGTTCACGGTAAGCAGTGAATTGTACTCGGATACAATATAACCAGAATATAAAAACGAATTGTTTAGAGTCATTATTGCATTTGGGATTTTATATGTGGATTCAGGGGAGATTCATTCTCTTTGGTAATACGGTTGTCAATTTGCCTATGCAGATAGAATAACAACCAGAATAAGCAGTGATAAAATAGGTGTGTTTGTGTCCTCCTTGCATGTTGTTTGGAGGGTATCTAATATAACATATAGATTACTTGAGGTCTATGAGCCAGTAATGCATAGATCACTGGTGTAGATAAGCCAGTGATACCGGCCACAGATTGTAGGTGGCACTCTATATAAAAGTGTTGGGTTTTCTTGTGCGTATAGATCCAAGGCTCTCTATAGATCACTAGGAGGTATTCTAATAGAAAGGAAGGTTTTGTTTATGATGGGGTTGTGGTGTAGGGAAGGAAACTATGCTCACCACTAAATACCGCAAACAGCATACTACCGCAAAATACCGCAAGTAATACATATTACTAGAGTCTCCAATGTAATATAACAAGGTATGGACACTAGAATGATATGAGGCCAAACCCAATCTAAATGCAAGGATAATTTACCGCCAAACTACCGCTCATAGTTTGGCGGTAAGAAAAGTACTGCCAAACCACAAATTTACACAAAATATCCTACAGACATGGTGCATTGGCCGGGAAAGTAGCTATAGAGCACCTACTGGGTGTGGCAAGTGTGTCTCACACTACCATACGTGCCCAAGAACCCATTTCATGAGAGCAGTGTGACACTGGAAGTGAATTTCAGAATGTCTCAAATGGAGGCCACCTTCCCAGAGCTAGTGCAATATCTGGAGGCAAAGCTATATGCACATGGGACATGGTCATCAAATAATGCCACAAAATGGCGTGACCACATCTATGGTGAAGTACAGAAAGAACCATTAGACAGCATTTTTGCAGAAGGCAGCATAATTCAGGTCTGCCTTTTGAGACTATTAAACTATTAAACTATTAAATGCAGTTGATAAACATGCAGAGAAAGAATGTCTGATACGGCTATGCGCCAAGACATGGTTTATCCTAAATAGGTCCCTGCAAATGCAAGAAAATGATACCAAGCTGATTAGCAGGTTAAGAGCTGATCTGGATGGAGCAAGTGAAAAAGAGGAAAAGTTAAGAGCAGAATTGGAGGTATGTCAAAAGTACGTGCAGTCAAAATATAGAGATCTTGACACTCAATTGTCTCAGAGCAAGAAGCAGTTTCAGGATAGTGAACAAGAATTGAAACACTTGAAAGCATTGGTAGATCATATTAGACAAGATAAAGATCAGGTTGTTTTGGAAATGCAGGTGTTGCAAAAAGAACATTTTGGGAAAGAAAGCGATCTCCAAAATGCTGAACAGGAAATGGTTAAAATGTTTCAAGAAAGAGATAAGAGAAACAAAGAATTCAATGAATGCCAAAAGCAAATGGGTGATATGCAAGAGGTAATTAATAAGATAGGTGATGAAAACAAGATAGGCTCCTTAAAAAGTGCAAGAATTTGAAACAGCAAATATGCATTTCCAGTTCCCAGGACAGACAACAGGGCACCACATTCAATGGAGTTGAGGTGAATTGTATTTCTACACAGAGAACTAATGCCCCAGTGGCTGGGTCAGTGAATGAACTTGGTTGCAGTGCCCTTGGGGGATTTGATACACCCATTGGGAGCCGCCACCAATCTTATACACCTGAAACCAGGGTTGAATCACAAAGTAGTGCAATTCCATGCATAGCAACGAGTAGCCCCATAAAAATAATGAAATCAATCAAGGCTCTGATCAAACCATTTAAAAAAGGAGGGGAGTTCTGTATAGAGGACCACTTAGAAGCGGTGCATGGTATATTTAAAGCCCTCCAGATACCTAAGGAACAATAAAGGCAATACTTTCACTTAACTCTAGATGCTCCCACAGCCAGTATCATTAGAGGTTTAAATGAATAGCAGAACATGACATGGGCAGAGTTTGAAAAAGAGATGAGACGTCATTTTTCTCCTTTCCAATCATTGCAAGGGTCAAATAATGTTGCATACACGATTACGGCTGGGCCTAACACGTCACCTCGCCAGTTTTTGCAAGACTTAAAAAGAGCTTTTTCTCGCTTTGATGTATCTTTTGACCCCAATTCCAATGAGTTTAAAACGGCATACTTCTATGGGCTACAGAAAGACATCATATCACAGTTAGTCCATGAATTTGACCGTGACAAGTCCCTTGAATGGATTGTACACCAAAGTACAAAATTATATGAAGTACTCTATTGTCAGGGTAGAGAGAGTGATAAAATGAAAGAAACTAGACCAAAATCTAAAGAACCCTCAGCAACCGTGATGGAGATCAAGTCAGCCAAAATGTCTCTTGAGTCCGCTCAAAGTCCAGGTAAAAATAATTTGACACCTGAACAAAGGGGTAATCAACAGAGATTGTCACTCCCTGCACCGATGTTTCAATCACATGATCCTAGTTATAGGGAGGGCTACATTAGACCTAGGTACTTAGGAGACAGACCCCAAGCAAGATATAAGCCTGATATGTCAGGTATGAATAATAATCAGAGACAAAGTCAGGATCATAGAAATAATAGCCCTTACCAGACATTGGGGACGCAGAGCAGATTTGACCTTAACACCATGATATATGTTAATCAGGATAGACGCCGATATGTGGATTGATTTACTGAAAATGGGAATCAGCATAGGGGACAATACTCGCAAAATGAGAGACAGGACATGAGGCAGAACATGAATTATGCTCCACGTCAATACAATGAATCACCACCAGCAGGGGACAACAACCAAAGGATGGGTGCACCCCACTCCCCTCCACATATGAATCAAGAGTTCAGAAGCAATCCCAATAGAAATCATTCTCCTGAGAGATATCAGAATAGATTCAATCAGGGGGAAAACAACCAATATCGACCTAGGCCACAGAGAGAAGATTCTAGGGAGATGGAAAGATTCCAGTGTCTCGAGGCCCAAGTGAAAATGTTGGCTGAGCAAATAGGAAAGCTCTGTACAGCACAAAAACAGTCATCAAAGGAGGGGGCAGAAGGCCATAGCAATGACCGGGTGGTTTCTGTCAATCAGTGACTAAATATTAATGATACCTGCAATGGTAAGAACACAGATTGTCCTGATTTGGTTTTGCATAATGATTCTGAGATGCTTAATGATTTAAAAAATAATGATTTAAAACGGAAAATACCGACACATGAACATGTGACAGAAATTGCAAATACATCTAAAAAAGAAATTCGATTTAACCTAGAGTTAAATCAAACATTGGAGATTTGCACAAATGAAAACGGAAAACATGAGATTCCGAAAGAACAAAGGGACAGATTTAATAATGACAACTCATGCATGGGGAATACAAATGAACAGGGAGTAAGTGGGGATGCTAGGCCCCCTTCCCTGGACAATCAAAACACTAACCAAACACAGGCAGAAAGAATAAATACTCCAAAGGAGGGTACAGATCAATCACCTGAAGAGTTCTTTGAACCAAAGATTTTTGAAGAAGTTAAAAAGACTGGTACAATACCAAATACCCACAAATGCACAGAATAAGAAAATGGCAAATTTACCAAGTGATGTTCTTACACATGTTCAGTTGGAGGATTGTAGTGTGACCTTTGATGATCCCCGGATGGATGGGCGAACAGTGGCCACGCTCCAAAAGAACTCTGAATATGGGGAAATGAATAAAGTCTCTCACACAGAAATGGATAGAAACGAGGGAAAAATGTCATTCCATTTACCAATGTGCTTAGCCAAAAGTGAAAAAGATGTGAGAAAGGTGAGTCCTTAATCAGTAGGAATTCACACTTTTTATGTTTATTCGAGGAAGTTGAAGACAGGTATTATGCTCCCATCACTGTGGAAGAGAAATGCAATACATTTGCGATGATTAACACCGGTGCACAGGCCACAATCATGTCCAAAGAATTGGTAAAAAGTATCAATGAGGGGAGATCTCCACAGAATCAGATCACAATGAGACAAAGTGAAGGTTCAGTGCATAATTTTAACGGTGAGGAGGTGCCTATTATAGGTGTTACCGAAGTTGACATAAAGATAGGAAAACACAGAATGAAACAGGAAGTATTGATCACATCTATTTGCGAAATTCCATTTCTGAGGGAGACAGATTGCCTGTAAAGAGTGTCTCCTTTCATAGATGGGGTGAATGGAGTACTGTGGTCCTTAACCAAAAGACCGTTGAGACCTAAGAAAATAAAATCACAAAATAGCAGTATAAATGAATGCCACACTGTTGCCAAAACGAATGATGCAGTTGAGGTATACATCCAGAATAGCTGTGTACCTAGCGGTACTGTCATTTTGATGTGTCAAGATAAAATGCAAAGTGAAAAAGAAAAACAATCTCTGCAGATTTATTTAGATTCTGGGAAGAAATGGCAAACTGAAATAGATGAGCATACATTGTGCTTATGTTTAAAAGAGAAGGAATGCAAACAGAATACTACTCCTAAAACAGACACAGAAAAACACATTACCACTCTTGCTGTAATACACATGCAAGATGAGCAACCATGGGTCCACATTGGTATAAATGACCATCCTAAAGTGATAAAAACTACCTTAGTGCTTGAACAGGAAAGGTGCTTTATTAATGAGAAATTACTGCAGAAAATAATGGAGAGGGAGGAGATCCCAAAATTTAGAATTAAAACCAATATATCTCTGGCTTGGACAATCCAGACACAATACACATGGGTTAGAACACCATTCAGGTACATCAATTGTGGGAGTGAATTTGGCATATTTTTGAGAAAGGCTATGCCTGATGCAGCGGAAAGAGGAACTATAGTTTATGTGGATGATGTTCTGATAAAAAATGAAAGCTTAAAAAGCCATTTTGATGAAATTAGATATGTTCTTGGCCAATTGCAAAAGGCGGGTTCCAAAGTATCTTTACAGAAAGCTCAATGGTGCAAAAAAAAAGTTGAATTTTCTAGGCCATGAAGTGATTGAACATGGACTTAACCCACAAAAGAAGAAGGTGGAGGCCATACAGAAATTAAAAGACCCTAGAAATGTGAAAGGTTTACAAAATGTATTAGGAATGACTGGATATAACTGGAAATTTATTGAAAATGATGCTGAAATTACTCAACCAATGACTAAACTACTAAAGCTGAATACACCCTGGAAATGGGAAAAAGAGCAATCTGAGGCAGTGGCTAAATTAAAGGAATGTCTCATAAAGGCACCATGTTTAGCATACCCCATAAAAACAGGGATTTATTTTTTATAGAAATAGGTTTCTCTGAACATTGTACGTCAGCAGTGTTATCTCAAAAACATGATTTGAATCACAAAACCATTGTTTATGCAAGTAGGACATTTTCTCAAGTTGAAATTAAATTCAGTGAATGTGAAAAGGCCCTTTTGACCACTGTGTGGGCGTTACAGCATTTCCGCCCCACTGTTCAGGGAGAAAAGGTAATCATTGAAACAAATCATCAACCATTTTAGAGAGTAAAAGGATTAGGTCAGGCAACCTAGCACAGTCCAGAATTGCTTCATGGACACTGGCATTGCAAGGCTTTCCTGTAGAAGTGAGATATGGCCAAAATAAAAAGAGCCCAGTTGTTCACGGATTGGCAGATTTACATGACTGTGCAGCTGAACATGTATCAAACGAAGGAGAGGTAGAATCTAGTTTACAATCACCACACAAATCTTTTGATGAAAAAACATGCAAGGATTTGCCAACTGTATATGTTGACGGTTGTGCCTTTCACATTGAAAATGACAGTAATAAACAATTGGTATCAGGAATAGGAAATGTCTGGTTGAAATGTGAAGACATTCCTAGTATAGGGATGAGAATTGGGTCTAGGAGTAGTCAGGTAGCGGAATTGGCAGCCATTTATAAAGCAATTACTACTGCAGCTGATAATAAATTTAGTGAAATTGTCCTGGTGACTGATTCTAATTATGCACGAAATAGCTTTGTGGAATATTTGCCTTGCTGGAAAGCAAGAGACATGATTACGTACAATAAAAAGCATCTCAAACATGGGAAAATTATACAGGCCATAGACAAATTCGTGCCAGAGAATGATTTAACAATATATTGGAGGAAAATTTGTGGACATTTAAAAGCTCAAGGAGAAGATAAGAAGGGAAATGATAAAGCAGATCATTTAGCCAAAATTGGGGCTGCGATGGGAGAGTTGCTACCTATTGAACACTTACTTGGTGAAATACAGATTGATGCAGTTACACGCTCTAAGGCTCCAAAAGAGGTAGAACAACCAGTAGTGCAATGGAGTTATGATACACCAGATCAAGTCCTGATTAAGGCACAAAACCATGATCCAATTTTGGGAATCTATTATAATCATTTCATAGACCCCGAACAAAATCCTTTAACTGAAAATGATTGTGCGGGAAAAGAAGAGTTGAGGGTGCTATTAAAGAATAAACAACGAATCAGACTACAGGATGGACTCATGATTAGGGAATCCATAACAGGACAAATACAGCGGGTGGTACCCCTTTCATTCAGAGGGCTAATGCTACACCATGCACATGATGCAATAATTGCAGGACACAAAGGTTCACAAAAAACATTACAGATACTGAAGGATTATGCTTACTGGCCACATATGTCCCAAGATGTAGAATTATATACTAAGGCGTGTCTAGTATGTGCCCAATTTAAACCCGCTTCACCAATGCATAGAGCTCCACTGATGAAAAGAGGGTAAACCCTCCCATGGTCAGATTTGCAAATAGACTATGTAGGGCCTGTAAAAAGGTCGAGCAGGGGAAACCATTATATTTTGAGCGGGGTTTGTTTGATGTCAAAATGGATAGAGTGTATTCCTGCACCAGATTGTAGTGCGCAAACAGCAGCTACATTACTGGTAAATCATATATTTTCAAGATTTGGGTTACCACAAAGAACAGAATCAGATAGAGGAAGTCATTTTACAAGTGCTTTAATGAGTAAAGTGTGGCAGATACTGGGGGTGAAAAGAAAACTGCACATTGCATACAGACCCGCTTCTTCTTGGGGTATTGAATGTTGCAACAGGTCTGTTGTGGACATATTAAAGAAGTTTGTAGCAGAGGCAGGTTCCAGCTGGGATTTACGATTACCCCTAGTTCTGATGGCAATCAGATCAACTCCTGCCAAAGCAACAGGTATCATCCCTCATGAGGTATTGACAGGTAGGAAAATGGTATTACCACAACATTTGTTATACAGGACACATTAACAGACACTTGTAAGCGCATCTACAGTTCACGAATATATGGAAGAACTGAGGGAGCATTTTCAACATGCATTTGCTTTTGTACAGTGGAATTTGGAAAGGGCTGCTGACAGTGCAAAGTCATATTATGATAGAAAGACATCTGTGAAAGATTATAATGTAGGGGCTAAGGTATATAAATTTCATTTTGGAAAAGATAAAGAGAAAAATTCTAAATTTCTGGCGGCCTGGCATGTGCCTTTTCAAATTGTAGATAAGGTGTCTCCAGTGATGTACAAAATATTGAAGACAGAGGGGGGAAACGGTAATAGAGCAGTTTGTTCATGTTAACCAAATTAAGCCCTGTCAACCCAAACATGAAGTCAGGAGACTTGAGCAAGTAGAAACAGCTTAAGTATCCTGGAAACATGGAAGGGAAGACACAGTGACTGTCTTCATAGTACCCCACATAAAAAAATTATAAAAAAATAAACAAATAAATGAAAGGGGACTGAAACAGATTGAAGTATTTTAATACAATGTTGAAATATATTTAATGTATAATGATGTTCTGTGTATGTGTTTGTTTTCTCTCTAACATGTGCTTACTTTCAGAAACCAGAAGAAAAAGGATGAAATGTTTTGGACTATATATTTTATTTTTGGTAAAAAGGGTGAAATTGGTATTGTGCTATGTACTTAATCTGTCTCTTTTCTCTTTAATTTAGAACGACTACTATATTTTGAGGTCGGAGGTCACAGGACCGGAGGACACGCGAGATGATGGAGTTCTGGAGTCTGCGGTAAGAAATTCCAAAAAAGCCACGGGCGGGGGCGAAGACCAAGCCTATAAAACGGATGTCATTGATGATGGCGACAGCGACATGGATGACACTATTGATGATTGTAGGGAAACTGAAAACTATGGAAGCACAGGTTATCATTGGGCCTGGACCAGCATCTGGCATTGCGGTGGAAGAAGCACCTGGGTTCAGCATGGGAAAAAGAAGAATGATCTTTCAGAATATATATGTACCCATGAATCCTGATAGTTTGTTGGAAAAACACTTTAATAACACTGGAATCATTACCGATCAGTCTAACGAGTGGCTAGAATTGAGAAAAGAGGACGCTAAGCAGACAATAAGAGATATGTTAATGCAATTAGAAAAGACATTTGTGAATTCAGTGCATATAAAGAAAAGGAGGGGAAAGAGAGGAGCAGTAATGCTTGTGGTCTCTTTGGTAATGTCTATTAATGGAGCTGTAATAGGTACTACATTGTCAACAGCCAATGCCATTTCAGTAGGGACACTGAGTGCTAAAGCACAACAGTTGAAATAAGATTTGGAAATGATCCAAAAGACTTTGGATGGAATTAGAGGTAGGTTGGATGAACAAGTGAGGTTTATCAATGAAACTACAGTAATACTAAATGAACATGCTGCAATTGTACAGCATGCTACTAAACTGATAATTAAGCATGACCAGATATTGAATGAAATCCTGAATGTAATAAATCCTGTTGATAGATTGTTGACAAATTACATGAGGGAAGTCCAAACTGCAATTTCCCAATTAATTTGAGGACATATACCATTATATTTTGTTTCACACAATATTGTTCATCAAATGATAGAACGGTTAACCAGAAGGGAGATTGATATGGTACAAGTGAAAATTGCATTTGAAATGGGCAATCCAATGTCCCTATATTTGAATTTGGAAAGATTAGAAATTGGGTTTTTGTTGTGCATCCCCTATATAGCTCCTGAACTTATTTATCAAAATAAATGGGTACATAACGTGGGATTTTGGCAAGAAGGAAAATATATAAAAAATAAGACTCCAGAGGTAGTGGCATTTCAGTCATTGGAGCTTGAGGTTTACTTGATCCCGAACCTCGAAACATGTATAAAATTTAAAGAACAAAATGACATGTGTCCAGGTAAACCATTTGCTCCTGATACTATTTGTGGTTTGACATCTGATCCAGGTATATCAGGAGGATGTGAAGTAGTCATTAGCAATTTGAGTGGTGAGGAATTAGCACAAGCTATAATGGTCAAAAATTAATGGTTGGTCAGCACCTTTATGAAGAACATGACAATCGCGCACTTAAATCATGGAACATTCGTTGTCAAGCAATTGAAATATAATGTATTTTACTTGCAGATTCCAAAGGATACGGTTGTTTTAATTGGGGGTTTAACATTATTCCATATTACAAATGATATTTGGGAAAGCCAAGTGGAAAATATTGAGTTTTTTCAAAGGGATACATTCCCAATAGACCCGGATGTAGAATTCTTATTGAATCATAAAGAAAAGCACACTATTAAAATTAGTCTGGGAAAGAACACTATTACAGTTAGTAGCCTGGGTGTAATGAAGGTGGAAGTGTTTCATTGGGGAACCTGATTGGAACACACTATGGTGGGTTTAGCTGTTGTAGTGTTAGTGATGGGAGGATGGTTAATCATTTTGTCCATAAAGATGAAGATGTTGCTTATGATATTAGCAACAATAGGGAATTAAAGATATCCCATTGCGTATACATTTAAAAAATAAAAAAGAGGAGCACAAGTTGGGTTTCCTCCAATTGTGGATTTGAATACTGCCAAATTGTCGGAAAAGGAGTGATATATAGCGCTTTATAATATTTATAGCGCTTTAGAATACATAGCGCTTCACTAAATGTGATGGCAAAAAATGTTGTTGCCAGCAATAATGTGGCACACACACATAGTTATTTTCTGTTGCCAGTATAACATGTGAATATATTGCTGGTGGCATGCAAGGTACAGAATTCATAACACAGCAAAAGCCCAATGTGAAACTGCAGAGAGTAAAGTGTACCATTTGTTTTTTCTTCTCTTGAATACCTCATAAATAGAAGACTACATTATTTATCTATAACTAACTTTAATTAACATTTACTAAAGCACTAATTCTAACTTTCTTAACATTATAATGTAGTCTTATGTACAAACTGAGGTGAGAAGATAATTCGTTTTTAAAAGTGCACTGGCATTTTTTCTCTCTCTTCTGTGTTCCGTTTGCAGAAAGCAGAAAGTATGCATAGCAGGAAATAAGAATAGATACAGTTGCTTGGTGAGCAAGGATTCCTTTGTTAGAAAAGTAGAGAGGGCTGTTGAAAAAATCCTTTTTAATATGATTGGAGGAAAGTGTCGGCAGATGAAACTAGGTAAAAAGGGGCTGGAAAAAAGTCTCTTGATGACAACGGAGGAAAAAGATAGTTCGGGCTGACTGGGCTCTCAAAACAGATGTGCCAGGTATCACTGAGTGCTGGCTGGAGAATTTCTCGCTGCGCATTCCAAGAAGCCAAGATTACAGGAGCAGTTTGTTGACTGAGCAATATCGCTTGGAGGAGCTTCAAACAGATACTTCTGGTAAGCAGAAAGTTAAGTGAGGTCACTGTGTGCAGTCAGATGGATGACTGAATTAAAATGTCATATAGGCAGAATAGCAAAGGAAATCCCCTGAATGTTACTTTGTCATGTTGAGAATGTTAAAAAGTAACTCATGTTTTTAAAAAGGCTTGTTTGCTCTGTTTCTGTTTCTGTTTCTTTTTCTTTTGTTCCAGATAATGGTGAAATGTTCATGGTAAGCAATGAATTGTGAATTGTACTTGTATACAATATAATTAGAATATAAAACAAATTGTTTAGAGTCATTATTGCATTTGGGATTTTATATATGGAAACAGGGGAGATTCATTCTCGTTGGTAATACATTTGTCAATTTGCCTATGCAGATAGAATAACAACCATAATGAACAGTGATAAAATAGGTGTGTGTGCGTGTCCTCCCTGCATGTTTTTTGGAGGGAATCTAATATAACATATAGATTACTGGAGGTCTATGAGCCAGTAATGCCTACGGGCGCCTATATCACTGGTGTAGATAAGCCAGTGATACAGGCCACAGACTGTAGGTGGCACTCTATATAAAAGTGTTGGGTTTTCTTGTGTGTATAGGTCCAAGGCTCTCTATAGATCACTAGGAGGTATTATAATAGAAAGAACGGGTTTCTTTATGATGGGGTTATGATGTAGGGAAGGAAACTATGCTCACCACTAAATACTGCAAACAACATACTACCGCAAAATACAGCAAGTAATACATATTACTAAATTCTCCAATATAATATAACAAGGTATGATCAGTACAATGATATGAGGCCAAACCCAATCTAAATGCAAGGATAATTTACCACCAAACTACTGCTCATAGTTTGGCGGTAAGAAACGTACTGCCAAACCCCAAAGTTACACAAAATATCCTACAAGACCCTGGGTTCCTGAGCCTCAATCGTGGGGACAAGAGGGAGGATGTCTGTAGGGACCCTGTGGCAGCAATTTGGAGGTCATAGACAGCTACGGCTCTTTTCGGATTAGCAGCACTTTGCGGTTTCAGAGCTTGTTAAACAGCACCACTGGGGATCTCAGATACCAGTTGGGCTTCCTTCACTCCTTGGGTCCTGCACTCTTGTGAATGGACTTGAGAGTTCTGGTCATCCTGCTTCTGGAGGGTCCTCAGTAGACTCCTGGAGCTTCTGGCCAGATTTCAGATGTTGCACTCGACTACGGATTTCTGGACCCCTGGCACTCGGTTCCTGTAGCAGCAAATAAGCACAGCCAGTCAGGGAAGATAGTCCAGTGGAGTTCGTCTTGGGGTTAGTTGGTCCCACTAATCCAAGGGAAGAAGTTGTTCCTTCGGAGCTTCTCTTGTCGATTAGAAAAGGAGTTTCAACACATCAGCAGGACTTGACCAGGCAATCCAAAGTTCCAGGAGGATGCAGCAAGCTTCATTCACAGTTTCTTCATTGGGTTTTTCTCTCAGTGCTCGACTGTGCCTCTGGTCCCAAAACCCTCACCTTTTAAGCAGGTTTCTCCCAATCAGAACTGGTTGCATTCAGGCATTCCTAGAGACAAAGGACAGGGCAGTTTCGGGAACCTCCCTCACATCCTGCCTTTCCAGACACACTGGAGCCAGAGGCGGGCTTTGGGGCTGAAGCCGACCAAAGGCAAAATGAACAAAGGGCTCAAACTTGGCTCAACGCGCAGAGTAAAACCCAAGAAACACCCCACAAAAAGAAAATGGTGAAAAAACAAAAGAAGACTGAGTCCATTTTGACAAAAGGGTCACAACTGGTGATTCAGCGTGCGGTAGAGAAGCACACTGGTAGGAAAATTAAACCACTGCCACCAGCCATTTAAAGTAGTGAGGGTAACATAAAACATGTTATCTGAGAATGCGTGATAAGGGGCTACTAGGTAACCCCCAGCACTCCACATGAGATGTTGTGTGCTGGACCTACAAAGAAAAAAGGTAAGTAAACTTAATTTCCCTTTACTATTCTTGGGAACAGTAGTTTTCATAAGAAAAGGTGTTTAAACCTTATGATAAATCTGAAGGATTTCTCTGGGACACTGCACTGACTATCAGACTCCAAAAACAGTGAACACACATAATCCAAATCAGGTCAAAAACACATAAGAGAGTGAGAAAAAGGTCTCACTCACTCCAGGGTAAAAATATAAAAGTCCTAACGTCCAGTAAAAGAGTTTGTGGTCTCTAGGTTTGAAGGGAATTAGCACAGAAATGAGAATGCTCCCTAACAAACATTGCCACTTGTCGGCTTGTAAATAATTTCATATAGTAATTGACCAAAGACAATATAATACAATTTATTTTCTCCAGCATCCACAACAAGTGTTGGTATTGGAGAGAATGTTTCAATATCAAACATATGTACATAATATACAAAATATGTTGGCTCACTTATTTAGTATTATCATATGTGTATATGATGCTGTTGGCTTCTTGATAATGCATGCACGTAAAATACAAACTATGGTAGGTTGCATTAAGAAACTATAGGTGTAGGTTTTGGGAAGCAGGGCTTTTCTTTTTAGAGACCACAACGTGTTTGTTGTATCACACAATATAGGAACATAAAATTGTGATTTTCTGAAAGGGCATTGGCTATCCTTCAATTCAACTTGACAATTTGGATCTATCTAATAAAGGGCACTTTACCTTCTGTGCAATGTCCTTAAAGGGTTTCTATAGTCATTTTAAACTGCATCATTTTCTGTGGATGTACAAACTAAACTCCCTCTCATCCCACTAGAATGTATGGCTGCACTCCGAATTTCTCTTTTTATATAATAATGGATTCTATAGTTCAACATGTATTAGCCAGTTGTTTAAGGGTGAAGGGTTTACACAAGTTCACAATTCCAGTTTCAAAATACACCTGTGAAATCATGAGGATTATTTTATTTAGCTACTGTCAAAAGACAATGCATATTTGGCACAGAAAATCCTAGTAGGATTCTATTTTAAATCAGTTCTCCTCTAGTCTGGAACAGGATTAGAAATCAAGGAGTATTTTGCACCAATACATTCTGCAGCATTCTACTTTACATCAGTCCCACAGTAACTTCACTTCCAGTGCCCCCTTTCAGTGGGTCTACTGTTAAAGGACTCTTGAGGATTATCTATTGCAATGGAGTTTTGATGACTTCTGGGTTTTTAAGGCACAGAATACATGACCTTTTGCAGCTTCAGGGAGCTTTCACCCAGTCAGCTAGGCCCACCCTTCTCTGCTTAGGAATTCCTCCCAGAAAATCAGACCTTATTTAGGCAATGTCTGCTTCAGGCTTCCTCTGGAGAAGCTATAAGGAATCCTTCCTTCTCAACATGGTTTTGTCTGATTTCAGCATATTTTCATTTGAGCAGGGTTCGTCTTCCCCTGTCTACAGACTTTCCAGAATTGCATAGCTCTTTCAACATTTGGTGAGTTTTGACTTACCTACATTTTCACACAAAGTGTCATTCGACATCACTTTTGGGTGAATTAATCTTCGATTGGTTCACTTAATAAGCTGATACCCCCAGAGAAAACACTTCTTTCTTTGATAGGCCCAACATATTTTAGACATGTGACAGGTGGGGACGAGGGCGTAAACAAAAGTCCTGCTAGCACAAAGGGGAAGTCACACAAGGGGAGGTCACACCGGGTTCATAACTCAAGACTCTTTGATGAAATGTAGACAGGGGAGGGTAATGGTTAGGGTAGCAAAGGAGAGAAATTACAGTCAAGCGAGTGGTTACTCAATCCTGGACATGCTTAGGACACCCATGCTTCCTGTTCCCCCACCCTACTTTATGCAGACACTCTGGAACTGACATCACAAGGCAAAGCCTCTTGCAACACCAGCCCTAAGTGGTCCTTTAGAAATATAATCCACTAAGGTAACATGACTATGTAAGGGGGTGAAACTCTTCAACCTTAGTTGAATCATCTTCGGACTTCAGAAGAAGAAAGATTTTGCTGGAACTATTTACGGATTGTGCAACTCTCAGCCAGTAAGATGAAGATAAAAATGTCCAAGGAAGCAGAAAGAGATTCCCAAACATACAATTCAAAGAACATTTGGAGTGTCCTCTTCCTTGGAAATCCTGCCTGCCTGCCTTCTGAGATACAGGTACTGAGGGCTTTGCCTACTTGAGGTGGCATAACTGCAAATGTCCTATTTCAACCTTAGCATCTGAAAGGACTTGCCTTTCCTCAGAGTCTCAGTGTAGGGTCTTGCAGTACAGCAATGCCCTGCAGCTTGGATGACCAGTCTGCTACTAGAACACTAGTAACCTGGATTCGGCCTACTGCAAGTGGCAGCCCTGCAAGCAATCTCCCCTCTTTGACCCTGGACAAGGCCTCACAGAGCCACGTGAAGCAAATAAGGAGTAGGGGTCTCTCTCTGCCGTTTTGAACAACTTAGACTACTTGAACGCTACACCAAGTGAACATTGCCTGTCTGTTCCAAGGTCCTTTGTGCCAAGTGACATTGCTGCTTATTGAACTGCCCCGAGTTTTGGGCCCAGTTCACCAGCTCAGGACTCAACACTACATTGATGCATCCAGACTCCCAAATGTATGCTATTGAGCCCAAAGCACAACACTAAAAGGTATCAGAAGTGGTTCTGTCTCCTCCTTGGCCTGCTCTTAAGGGCCCTAGTGATGTCTAAGAACAAACCCCTTATCTGTTTAAAAAAAACTAAACTGGAACATTTCTGCAAAGACAATTGCCTGTCTACCCTTGTCTTCATACCCAGTGTACCCCTTTCAACCAAATGTCTGCATATTCTAAGTATTTAAATACAGTTGTGGGTTGTTAGTATTTGCATTCATTTTTCTGTCGGTTTAGTTTGATTAAAGTCTTGTATTTCATATAACCTTTATTAGGCCTTTCTTTAATTTGTTTTGTTTTTTTGTTTGTTTGTTTTTTATTTATTTTGTTTAAATATCTTTATTAAAGTTGAGTAAAGACTAATAATACAAACAACGTTAGTCATTTTGAGGCAATAACATAACTTAGTTTAGTCAAAATGTATACAATTGAAATAAACATGTTTAGTATAGTAATTTCATGTAATTTATTAGGATATAATTAATGGGACAAAACAGGGGGAACATAGACACAGAAACAAGACATAATACCTAGGGTATTAGTAGGGGTGGGGATAATTTACTAAAATAGCTGAGATCAGTTATTCAAGAGTATTCAAATAATGTATGAATCTATTCCATTTTCTGCTAAATGTGTGCTTGTAATCAAATAAAGGAGTGTGATATGGCTGGATGGAGCAGATATAATTCCACCAGAGATTGTGCAAAGGATTGGTAGTATTCTTCCAATTACATGTAATGTTTTGAAAAGCAATGATTCTAAACAACTTAAATAGAGACGGGGAGTCAATTTGACTTATAAGAGGATTAACTATAGAGCCAATCATAAGATTAGCAAGTGTTAGTGGTTTGGTTAAAATAAAAAATGATTGCATTCATAACCAAACTTTAGACCGGAAAGCATGGACATATTTGCATTTGAAGATCAAATGAGTAAAATCAGCATTTGGTTCAGAACATGACCAACAATTATTGGATAAACCATCAACAGCTTTGGCAATATGCAAAAGAGTGAGAAAAGCGCAGTGAAAAATGAAAAAGAAGGTTTGGGTGAGATTGGCGGCAGGGGACATGGATTGACATACTTTCCAAATTTTGGTCCAATTATCTAAGGAGGGTTGAAGATTCCAGTCTACTTCCCATTGTCTGATAGTACTAAGATTAAAACATTTGAAGAAGGAGGGTCATTTAGGAACATATATAACTTGTCAGCTTTAATAGAGGGATTTTTAATTAATAGGTTTAATAAAGGACAAGGGGATTTCTGGTTAAGAGTAGAAAAGGACTTAGCGATTGATTTGATTAGAGAAGTTTAAAAAGGGAGATCAGAAGTAGGAACATTATATTGTGTGCAAATCATCGGGAAGGGGATTACTTCCGAGTTTTGAAACCAGTTGTTTGATTAATTTTATATCTGAAGTTTACCATCTGGATATTGTCAAAAGGTTAGATTTGGTGGGATTTTGCTTATTGAACCACAGAAAAAAATCTTCAGGATTAACTTTAGTGAAAGAATTAGCAGGAAGTTTATTCCAAATAATTTTGAAAAAGTGTAATGAAGGAAAAGTAGTAATGTTGGGCCAGGATGTGGTTATTAGAAAATGAGAAAAGAGAAAGCAGAGAAATAAGGCTAGCTTCAATATTGATCGAAAGAGGAGCATTATCAAGATGGGATGCATCATAAGGTTTAAAGATGGCTAAATGTTTCAGAACAAAAACTTTATGATATAGTTTGAAATTAGGGAATTTTACTCCTCCTGAATCTTAACCTATTAATGGCTATGTGTGGTGTTTTACGATTCCATAGAAATTTATGGAGCAGTGAGTCATGTTTTTTGTAGAAGGAGGCATACATTACAGTGGGGATCATGGATAGTGAATTGAGGATGATAGGTCTGATCCTCATTTTGATAGTGTCAAGACGTCCGCACCAGGATAGAAAAACAGGTGACCACCTTTCAGTAATTTCAGTGACTTGTTCAATTATGGAGTTAGTGTTAAGATTGATGGTAGTATAGATGTCTTTGGCAATGAAAAGCCCTAGATACTTAATATGAGATGATTGACAGGATAAACCGGATAGAGGGGTATTAGCCATATTGCAAGCATAAGTGAGGGGCGTGATCTCCAATTTATCAAAATTTAGTTTGTAACCAGAAACAATAGAAAAGATTTTAATAGTGAAATTAGATGTTGGATGGAGGAGGCAGGTTCAGAGAGGTAGATTAGGATAGCATCAGCGTAGGCAGAAAGTTTGACTTCTTGATTGTTTATAAAGATTCCTTTAATACAAGAGTTTAATTTAATGTTTGAAGAAGGGGTTCTAAAGCAAGATTGAATAGCAAGGGAGAAAGGGAACAGCTTTGACGAGTACCTATTTCAATTCGAAATGAGGAGGAAAGAGAATTGTTAATAAGGATACGGATGGTAGGCGAGGAGTAAAGCATTTTAATCAAATTGATGAAGTAAGGAGGGAGGCCATGCCAGGTTATAGAGTGGAGCATGAAAGACCAGGATACACAATCAAATGTTTTTTCAGCATCGAGGGCAAGAAGGGTAGAAGGTTCATTCAAATTTTGGGAGTGAGCAAGAATGTTGAATAACACTCTAGAGTTAGATAAAGCAAGGCGACATTTAATAAAACCAGATTGATCAGGATGTATGAGTTTGGGGCGGTACGATTCAAATCGTCTTGCAAGAATTTTAGCATACATTTTTTTTATCCAAATTGATGAGAGAAATGGGTCGATCGTTTTTCATTATTGATGTATCTGTCAGGCTTGGAAAAGAGTACTAGGAGGGCCTCACCAAATGATCCAGGACTTTGTCCATTTGCAACAAAATAGGAATATAATTCTAAGAGTTTGGGTGCAATAGAATCAATGAAGTTTTATACAAATCTAAAGTGTATCCATCTGGGCCAGGGGCTTTGTTGGGTTTAAGAACAAGTATAGCTTGTTTAATTTCAGAAAGAGAAATAGGTGTGGGGGGGGTGAATCAATTGGATCAGAGAGATTCACTTTTTTGTTAGCTTGGAAGAAAGATATGATATTCTCAGAGTTGGGGAAGGAATCACAGGTATATAACTTAGAGTAGAAATCAAGAAAAACATTGTTTATGTCTTTTGGATTGGTTAATCTGTTATCTTCAGGGAGATTATATGGGTAATAAGGGACTTTTCTTTTTTCTTCTTAAGGTATGAGGCTAACATTTTGGCAGCATTGTTGGAAAGGTTGTGGAATTTGGTTCTAGATCTGATAATGGAATTAGCAGCCTTGTCAGTGCAGGGTTTATTGAATTCAATATGTTTAATCATAAGGTTTTTCAGGATATTAGAATCAAGATTTGCATAATAGGATAGCTCAAGGTCCTTCATTGAGGCTTTAAGGGCTTTATGAGTATATTCAGATTGTCTTTTTTTGATGGCAACACATTGGATTATGAATCCACAAAGGAAGGTTTTAAATGCATCCCAGTTGTTGTGTATAGATGTATGTTCAGGAAGATTATTGAAGAAAAAGTCTTTAATGAAGGTATTGATTTTTCTTATAAATGATTGGTCTTTCAGAAGGAATGAATTAAATCGTCATCTGCGAGAGAATTTATTGACAGAAGTCCATTCAAGAATGGTGGCTACAGGGGCATGATCAGAGATGGATATGGGACCAATTTCAGAGTTAGTTTAAAATGGAAGAAGTTAATGAGGAGTTAACAAAAATGTAATCAAGACTAGAGAAAGATTGTTGAGGTGGGGAGTAGAACAATTAAGTTTAAATGTTGCATTAGATTTAAGAAACTGTTCAGAGATTTGGAGTTGGTAAAGTTAGATGAGGTTTTATGGTTAAGGGCAAAGTCAAAAATCTGATTCATGTCGCCACAGAACATAAGTATGTCAAGATTTATTTGTGTAAATTTTGTAATAAAATTGTACCCAAAAGAGGGATTGGGAGAGTTAGGACCATAAACATTAACAATGGTAGCAGGTATGTTATTGATGATTGCTTTAGCAATAAGCCATCTACCTTCTGGATCTTTTTCTTCACTAACAGGTGAAAAGTTTAAATACTTATTGATTAAAATAGAGACTCCAGCTTTCTTATCCAAAGCATTTGCAAAGAGCGTGTGACTGATCCAAGAGGCTTTGATCTTAAGGTTTTCATTATCAGAGCTTAAATGGATTTCTTGGAGACATATACTATCAGATTTTTGTTTGGCCAATGGAGAAATAATCTTACTGAATTTAATAGGATGCCCTAACCCTTTAACATTCCATGTAGTAAGTCTAATAGACAGAAAGAATTAAGAACATATTAACTAGAGTAAACATTATTGCATAAAGGCAATAATCATTAATATGTCGCCTCAAGCAGACTTTGATGTGTCCATCGTAGTTGCTTGCCTAGCTTGAAGTAGATTATAAAGTTCATTTGGGTCTGTGAATTCTTTAGTGGGTTCGTCAGGGATGCTAATAATCATTTTTGCGGGGTCTAACAGACCATATCTGATGTTAAGAGATTTAAGGAGGAGTCTCATGTCCAGAAATCTTTTCCTTTTAGCTAGGGTGGCACCAGAAAAGTCCGGGGAGATGAAGATCCTATTGTTTTGATAAAGAATAGGGGAATTTTTCACGCCTGCTAGAAGAATTTGATGTGCCTGTTGGTGTCGGAGAAAACAAGAGATAAAGGGCCTTCGTGAGGAGTTGTTTCTGGAGAGGCGAGGTCGGATCCTGTGAGCATGTTGTTATTCCAATGGTGGCATGAAGGTGATTCCAAGTGTGGAGGGGATTCATTTGGTTAGAAAGTTGATAGGGTCCTCACCTTCAGTTTTTTCAGGATTCCCATAAAAACGTAGGTTGTCTCTGCGATTCCTATCCTCTAATTCTGTGACTTCGCATTGAAGTTGTGCTAGTTTTGTCTGCATGTTTTCTAAGCCTTCTACTCTAGCTCCCACAGTACTAACTCGTTCTTCTGCTTCGTCTAGTCTGCCAGAGAAATGCTTGATATCATTTTTGAAGATTTTAACCTCTTCTTGAATGGAAGAAGAGCGGAAATCTAATGTGGAAATAGAGGAACGTATGTTACTGAGTTCTTCTAGAATCTTTTCCATACAAGCATTGAGTGGCGTATTCTCAGGAGAAGACATAGTCCTTGACTAGGAGAAAAGTGAGTAGATAATATTAGTAGAAAACAAGAATGAGGTACTTGTGGAAGTGCGGAGAAGAGACCTGTTAAAAAATTGCACAGTAAATCTGAGAAAATGTCAATAGTGCACTTTACTAAAGGTGGTCAAAAGAGTTAATGAAAAAAAGTAAAGCACCTCAGATCTTGAAAAAAAAATCAGTTATTTAATTGGGACCCAATTGGAGTTGCTCTGCTAATAAAACAGAAAGAGTTCAATGATAAAGTTCTAAAAATGTGTAAGATCTGAAATATACGATCCTCTTATCTCAATAGCAGAGCAACTCAGTTTAAAAAAACAGCATTTGATTAATTAGGGTTCAGGTGGCACTGCTCTGCTAGTGAAACCAAAAGAAAACAGCAGTACACATCCAAATGTGTACGAAAATGTGAATTACACACTTATCACAAAGGTAAATTGTTTCAGTTTCTTATAACAGTAGGCAATTAATTGGGGTCCAGATAGAAGTGTTCTGTTAAGATTCAACAATAAAAACTCCAAATATGTGAAGAACATGAATTACCAAATCAGTTTTAAGGTAAAGCATTCCATTTTCTAAAATACAACAGCAAGTTAGGGTCTAAATGGAGCTGTACATTCAACAGGTAAGAAAAGGTTCATCCAAGGCACTCCAAACGTGTTTAATTGAAGATGTATTCTTTTTTCTGCATGTGCATTAACAGCCAGCAGAATTATACTGAAAGTAAAATGTTACCATTTACAGACTTTGCAGTGAGGAAAAAGCGTATCGACATAGCGAGCGAGTTACCAGTCCCGCATAATCCGTGTCAGCTGACAGAACGCGTCGGATGACTCACAACACGAAGCCGCTGCTCTTACATTCTCAGCTGCGTAAATAGCCTATGCATTGCTGTCAGGGATCATAGGACCACAGAGCAGCGTCGTCGCAAGGCAGAAGAGAAGCAATCCATCATGTAACTGTCGCATTTGTCCGTCGCCAGCAGCAGACAAAGATTACCTTTTAAATAGATGTAAATGGTTCTGTGTGGAGATTCAGTGCCATGAGAAGGCGTGAGCGAGTCAGCAGTCGGAGCAATGAGGAGTTGCTGTCAAAAGCAGCAAATTAGTAAATCTTCTGTAATCAAAGTTGCACCACCAACTCACAAAGAGAGATAATTCATATGTAAATGAAGGTCCGCAGCATGTTTATAAAGAAATAATTCTCCTCAACTCTCAGAGCTCCTCATCTACGCAGCCATCTTCGTCGCCACTTGGCCATCCCCCCAGTCTTTCTTTAATTGTGGTTCCACTACACTATTGCTAGTTTGGATTTGTCTTTGCTGGCTCACATCCCATCTGACGAGTATACCAATTATATGAAGCTTGTAACACTTCTGTGCCTGTGCTCACTACTGGCTAAGCAGTAGTGTGAGGGCAAGTATGAGTTCAGTTATTCACTTACCAATAATCATCCCTGTACTGCTGCCGAGCAGAAGTAATTTCACCACAACATTCATGAATGCTGTGTTGGTGGGGTGTTTGCTACAGGAGACATATTTAATTGGAATTCCAAGGCCATTGCCCCACAATGTACTTGGTGATATGGTTTAAAACCATCCACTCAAGGACCTTTCAAGAATGGGGAAGGAGGGAAACTGGGCAATAGTTTGCTGGGACATTTGGGTCAATAGGAAGACACACGAGTCAGGAAAAATCTAGTGCAGAGGTTGGTTAAAGAGCTGAGGGATGAGGACAGGTGATTAAGACTAATGGGCTCATTATAAGTTCCACGGTCCAGAGAAAATGCCGGAAATAATGCTGTTTGACAGTGGGAGCAGTGATCTATGGGCAGGCCTAACCTGCTGGAAGTTCAGGCCCTGACGGGCAAATAAATGCCTGAATCACTGGCACCAGTACTACCGCCACCAGTAATGTCCCAGTAATACGGGAGATCAAGTGCTGGAAAAGGTTAGGCAGTTTTGCCGGTAACCTGCCGGAATCGCTAATGGAATACTGGCAAAAATATAATGAGGGCCCAAGCCTTTGACCATTTGAGGAGCAAATGGGTCTGTTGGAGCTCAAGATTCAGGGAACGATAGGCGCTAATTCAGTGGGAGAGGTAGGGGAGAAGTAATTGAGGGTAATAATTAATTCGAGGAGAGAGGAGGGCCTAGAGATTGTCACACATTTGAGAGATTTTAGAGCAGAAGCGGTGGGCTAAGTCATTAGCAGAGAGGCAGAATGTAATGTTATTGTCTTGAGAAGTGTGAGAAAATCATGGAGGGTAGATTAATGTTTTCAGGGGTGATTTCAAAGGTAGGAGATTTGAATTTGAAGGAGGAGGCTATGCATAGTCAGGTGCAGAGGAGTGGGCAGCGAGGACTTTTTTGAAGACTACCAGTAGAGTGGGGATTCATAGTTTATGCCGGTATCGCAGGTTTCAACGTATGTTTGTTTTGTAACAAACACCAATTGCAGATGGAGAAAAGACTGGATAGATGTAGACTATGCAGACAGACTTTATGGTATAGCATTATGAAATTGTAAACCCCTTTTAGATCTGGCAAAAGAGAGCAGGGTCCCAGCCAGAGCTTTGAAAGACACATATTTAGAGGGACCCCAGCAACAATGACAAATGCATCCTGCTGAAATCTGAAAGTCAGGATCAACATGATGTCTAGACACATTAATAACCATGTCTCCATCCATCTTTTCATAACGATTGTTACCCTTCATCCACCCAATCAAACACCCAACCACTCATATCAATGCATGTATACAGTTTTACTCATTTACCAATCACACAATCCATCTTTTCAGACAATGACAGCCATCCATATTTGTTTGCCCAAACCCACAATACATACACATTCACCCATTAACACCCAGTGGCACAATGAAGAGCAACATCCATCTTCCATCTGCACAACCTCCTATCCTTCCATAATTACCAGCACCTTTTAAAAAGGCCTGGCCTATCAGCTTTGCCAATTCTTATTTTTCTTGTCCACCCCTATCTGGACAGTGACCTTCTCATATTGCTAATTTTAGCACTCACGCATGGTCTGCTGTTTGATCAAAGAGGTGGATAGATTTCTACTAGAGGTTTTTCAGCAAAACATTGGTCTTGAATTACAGTTGATTAAACCCAGAATGTAAGGGTTAATCGCATTTGTAAGAATGTTCTATAATTTATGGGACTGTGAATTTATGGGACTGTGATAAGCAGAACAACCTGAACAGTAAGTAGACGTTACCAAGGTTAGCAGTTTCTTCCGTTAGACTGAAAAACAGCCTTTTGCAACAATGACACATGGAGACTGGTACAAATTAAAATGTGAATTGCTATCAATTCAAAATAGTCACCAACAGTACATGACGTTAAAACAATTCCACCTGTTAGTTTATTCAGTTTGTAAGACTTCTTTTATCACAAGCCTTATGTGGAGTTTAGAAATTAGCAACCATAGTTTGCATATACTCCCGGAAAGTAAATTGTTCAGGGAATATCTTTACTTTAACTGTGTTTAATGCATATTGAAAACACTGCAGCACATTTATTTGTGACTTTTCCCAGGCATGTGCAAAAGGACACATTACATTCAGCTTACATGAATATATTAGATTTCTAATTATGACAACACAGATTGTGCAAGTTGACTTGTAAATTCCAGTCAAAAAGAGGCACAGATTGAGAAAGCATAATGATTTCACCGCTGTATAGTGAAAAGGCTCTCAGTGTGTAACACACATAGACAGCAGTTAGCACGTAGAGGAGATGGCAGAAAGAGAAGGGGGTTGTGGGGGTGGACGAGTCACATTGACACACACGTATGTATTAAAATGAGACCTATTTGACCAGGCAAAGCAATGTCCCAATGTCTGAATTCATTGTTCAGAGAAGTATGTCGACACCGAGGATGTTCAACCTTTCTGAATGTGGAGCTAGATCAGTGGACAGGGAAGCCAAATTACAAGTCCTCATACAGGGAGGTATCATGCGAAGCGTGAAACCATTCAACATTTGTCACCAAGGACATCACACAAAGGAATACCATTTTGACCTAAAACAACATATAACAGGTAACTGATGCCTATGCCAAGAAGTGTATAAAAGGATGACTTATGCAGATTAAATACCAGAAGAGCACAACATCAGCCCAAATGAATTACAAACCACAACCCACTACCACCATAACCACCATGACAAAGTTCCTTGCAGGCCACAAGAACCTCCAGGCAATCCTGGCCAGGGCCTTTCTTCCACAGCCACAGTTCAAAGCCCACCCTCATTTCAGAGTACACATAGTTCCGCTCAGCTTACTGCCTATAGTGCCTGCCTGTTTCGAGCCATAGGGATTAAGTGGAAAGACATTTGCTTCCCTGTTCCCTTGCACAATGCTTCAACATACTCATGCTAACAAAAATACCCAGGCAGTTGCTGAAGGCTTCTAAGCCTAATGACCTTTGAGTGAAGGACATTCTCACATCACGTGAGCAGTTCATACAAAGACTTCACAATAGATTTTTTCTGGTGCATCTATTTCTACACACCTACTTTGTTTCTACCCGCATGTGTCTCACACAAACACTCTATTATTAACTTAGCCATTAGGTTTTACACTCTGAGAATGACCATTTTGTAGTTTTCTTTGTGGGAGAAATAAAACATACTCCCAGGCAATAATAGCAGGCATACATTAAGGGCCCCAGTTAGAATATTCCAAACCTGCCGAAGAGCCACACACTACCTTTAGGATTACCAATTCACCATTCTGAAACCCCACTCACATAAATATCTCCTTCAGTCATCTCGGAATCTGCCTTCCAGATTTCTGCATTCTGATTTCTGATCTACTTAATGAAGACCTTAAATCATCCAATTTCCCGTTCTTCCTTCTTACCTGTTATGTACCTCTTGAGTCACCTATACTCGGTTACCTGTGGCCGCTGGCACCCTTGGGAGGCAGTTTAGTAATCCAAGATTATCCACCCTTTGAAAGGGTGCATGTTTCATGAACATTATCTTGTGAATAAACCTTCATACTTCAAGGGAACATTTGAGCCCATCTTGCATCTAATCCAATGATTGCCTATATCTTGTACCATTCAGCAATATACTGGAATGTGACATCATATAAAATGCTTTGCTCGAAGAGCTGGTTTCATCGACCTCTTCTGATCAGCCCTACATCTGATCCTGTCAGGATTGTACCTTCTAAACAAAAGGAGGAGCACTTCATGCACAAGATGGGACTCACAATTTCTTATCAGAACTAATTCCCAATGTAACTGTTTGTATGTTTGGCTTTACATTTCCTTTGGAAAGCACTTCCCTATTACATTGCACCAACTACATGTACCAGAAAACAAGTTTTGGCAATTCAGGAAACCTGACTATTTCCATGCAATAGTCTGAGAGCTAGAATCCCCAGAAGCCTTCTAGGCATGCACTGCTTTCACTAACCCAGCTCCATAGATCAAAGGGGAAGGTTACCTTCAGAAATGTTGAGTCAATCCTGCTTCAGCACTGTCCATGCCAGCACGTATGCAGCTGCCTGCAGGAGCACTTTTTCTTACATTCAGTTCATGTCCAGTACCTCTTAGTTTGAACTCTGGTGTTCTGTTGTGTTCTTATGCGTTTCCTGTACCTGCTCCAATGACAATGCCCTCTGTCCTACATACATGTGCTCTCTGCCTGCAGTTCCTTGCTCTGTGCCTATAGTTTCCTTGATTCCAGTCCAGAGTTTCCTTGTTAGCAGTCTATAGTTTGATCCTTGTTATGCCTATCAAGAGTTTCAGTTCCTAGGTTCTTTGTAAACAGTGCAGTTCAGGCTTGCTATACTAGTCCAGAGATTCAGTCCAGCGTTTCCTTGCACCCAATCCTTAGTTTCCAGTTTTCCTTTCCGATTTATGGTACCTCTGTACCTCTTATGGTACCTCTGGTACCTCTGTGCATAGTCTCGAGTCCTTTTGCTTATGCTCTTACTGCCAGGTCTCTGTCTTGAACATTGTTCACTTAGAATTTCTGTTCTTTCTTTCTCTGGATTTTTCTGGTAAGAGCCAGAGTTTGGCTGAGGGCTTTTCCAGCAGGTTCCTTGCTCCTTTCATTTGATGTGTCTATATTATCCACTGTCCATATTATTAACAGTGTGTTGATTCCTGATTCAGGCTGCAGTCACTGTTCTGTTCCTGCTGGGCCCAAAGTCTTCTGTCTTCTGATTACTATTTCCTTGTTCATGCCTCATGATCCAGACACAGAAGTACACTCCTGCTACTCCTTTTCATCAGCATTCAAAATGAATCACTGTGATAGCAACTAATTGAAAAGGCTAGGACTACCCCTGACAGTTTGAGTAACTCGGTCCCTAATTTGAAGACATCCCTAGTGGAATCCTTGCCCTTTTCTGCCCATTCTCTATGTTATACTTTCAGCTTATCCTCATGTTTGTGCAGGACTCTCTTTCCGGCCAATTTGTGGCTACCATTCTTTACTCAGATTTGCGTACAAGTCCACCTTTGAGCCACAGACAGATGCGTCAATGACTGCCCATGTAGTCCCACTACCACAACCATATTCCTGCTGCCCAAACCCATTGTTTCGTTTCGCCTTCTGTTGCCATCCTACTGCCTCCTCTTATTTTTTCTGAACTTTGCTCCTTATTTCTTCTATTGTCCTTGGTCTGTTTCCCCACAATTGACCACCTTTTTTGGACACGCTTTTCTGCTGTAAGTCACTGTGGTGCTGATGTATGTACTAGAAATGCTTTTTAGCGTAAACTATGCTCATGTTTTCCCATCACTATTTCTTGACTCTATAGTGAGCTTCATTGTTGGTTCCAGGCATCTGCTCTATGTCCAGTCCCCCACCTCCTTACTTAATGATATTCCCCCTTCAGGGAACTGAAGTCATACACATTTGTGTATATATATTTATCGCAATGGGTCATGCCCAAACTAGAAAACGAAACAAAATATTTTTGATGTAGACAAGACTGCACACTTCAGAAAAAGTATTTTTCTATTTGCAGTCTGAGTAGGTCTGATCACATTCAAATGCAAAACTTATGTTTTCTATTTTTAGCTTAAGCAGGCACTATCAATTGGAGTAAAAACACATGTTATTTTCCCAGTGGAGTGCCTACTGATGCTATCAATAGAACATGTACATTTGTGAGGTTAAACATTTAAAGGTCTCAGCAATATCACAGTTCAACATTTTTAAGGACATCGAACCACCCAGAATTCAGGTGGTTTGAGTTTTCCTGAAAGTATTCCCCCATTACTACGCTTAGTCAATGTTTGTTGGGTGCACACAGGGGATGTCAAAGCACCACTTACAAGCCACAAGGAATTAAGAGGTGGAGGAATATTGCTTATAAAGTAATTGATTTAGAAATGGCTGGTGTGATTCTTGCTGTCTGATTTATTGTTCTTTGAACTTTGAATTAAACATATGTTGATCCAATTCATAATATACTAAAACACAGAATTAGTAATAGTGGGTAGAGAGTCATGTTTGATTTCATAGCGATTGATCTCCAATTTAAGTGATATTCTGTGCTATGTTAAGATTTGTTGATCTTATGTTAGTGGGATTTACAGAGCACACTGCTGCCATGTGCATGGTCTCCAGGTGCCCTGAGTGATCTGAAAATAAGAGAGCGGTTGGTTTGTTAGTGGGAGGAGAGGGAGAGTGCACCAGTGCATTTGCTATGGTGTTGGTAGCTTCCGTTTGGTCACTGTGTGTGGGTCGCTTCTAGGTGATATAGGCTGATGGGCGTATAAGGCATTTGTATCTATATGGGACAACTTTGTGCCTATGGGGTAAGGGTGCATAGACCTTGTTGAATTATTGGAGGACGTGTGAAGTTCTGGCGTTTGGTGTCAGTGTTGGTGTGTGTTGTATGTTTTGTGCGTGTTGATTTGATTGTGGTATGTTTGCAGGAGTATGAAGGGTTGGAAATAGTGCAATCGTCATGGCATCGGGTTAAGTAGCAGTTGCACAGGTTGCTTGTTGGGCAACTGAAACCCAGTGGCTCGTGGTCAGCTACGTTTGGTCTCTCTTTGACAATGATGGCCTAAGGTTGGCAAGTTAGATCAGCATATTAAACACCCATGATTGTACTGCTTTCCTGAAGGTCAGGTATTTCTCTATTGTACATATGCCATTAGGGGAGGGAGTTTTAGAGTTTCATAGAGATGCTTTCAAAAGATGATCCACCATATTACATTTTCAAATAATGTTTGGGTTTAAGGCGTATGTCCCCAGGCTTCTTTTTGAGCTATAGATGAAGATTTATTTAATGCAGGCATTATTTTCCTTGGCCATGAATTGCTCTGTAAAGAATGCAGTGTTTTGAAATAGATCCTTTTCTTGATTGGTAGCCTGCGTAGTGATCTATGCTGTGTGATGTGCTCTCTCTTGTTGAGTCTTAGAAGGAGTCTTGCTGCAGCATTCTGGATTCCTTGTAGATTTAGTGATGAGGTAGTCAGGCATCTCAATGTAGCTGATGTTTGCATAGTCTTTTTTGACATGGCACGTGAGATAATGGTGACTTTTTGGTGTGGAAAAGTGAGAAAGGATAGTATCCACCTGATAGATTATATGTAGAAGCAGCATGTTTTTACTAATCCATTAATTTGAGGTTCCAGTGTTAGTTCATTGTTCATCTGGTTTCTGAGATTTGTATTCTATATGGAGGATTCTGCTCTGGTTCCTATTGCCGTAGGACATGGTAGACGGGATAAAAGCATTGCTGTGCATGATCATAATTTCAGTATCATCCACGTTCAATTTAAGTTTATTGTTTCTCATCCATGCATTGATTTGTGGGAGGCAATTTAAGAGGGTGTTTTCTACGACCTTGATGGTGGTGATTTTGTTTGGGTATACGTTTGGGTGTAAGATTCAATCCCAATGCTATGGAGCAAGTAATGCAAGTGCATGGGGCTGTTTGAGAAATATTTATGAAGGTTTTCAAAGAAGGTGTGGGAAGAGTCCAGGATATGAATCACACATCTATTTTGAATAAAGGGAGCACACATGTGGCAGCAAAGTTGCAGCCAATTCCCCTGACACTAAGAGAGGGAGTGAGGAATGGAATGGAGAAATTACATAGCAAGGGCATAGAGAGACCTGGTGGCATGCAGTAGTTGTCACCATTGGTGGTGGTGAATAAGCCATCAGGAGGGCTTTGCTTGTGTGTTGTTTTACAAGAATTGAATAAGTGTGTTGTCATGGAAAGACACCCCTTGCCTAACATAAAAGGGATGCTGGCTATAATTGGTGGGGAAAGTTTTTTACAAAGTTGGACATGGCCTCTGCTTATCATCAGATAGAGCTAGAGGAGGAGAGCAGGAAATGTACTCCATTAATAACTCATGAAGGGATCCTTCATTTTCGAGGGATGCCATTTGGTCTAGTATCAGCATCACCGTTATTAGAGAAGATGATGGACCGGTTATTTAAGAAGATGGATGGAGTGTTCTGTTTTCAAGATGATGTGTAAGTATGTGGACAAAATGAAAGAGAACATGATATTATTCTAGAGCAAGTTCTAGAGATCTTGGAGAAAAGGGGCATCACATTGAGAGAGCAGAAATGTGTGTTTGGAAAAGACAAGGTGGAGTATTTAAGTCATGAGATCTCAGGGTCAGGTGTGGGACCAAAGAGGGAGATGGTGGATGTAATAAAGAAGGTGTGAGTGCCAAAATCCGAAAGAGAACTTTGCTCCTTTCTGGGGATGGTAGAGTTATATCAGAAGGTTGTTCAGGATTTTGCGGATAAAGTGAATGAAATTAGAAAATTACTCAAAAGGGGAAAGGAATTTGCTTGGAATGAGTTGTGTGTAAAGGAATTTGCAAGAATAAAAGAGGACATTGATCTGGCTAGTGTATTGAAACATTTTGACACACAGAGGAGAAGTGTCATTACGATGGATTCTAGTGACAATGGAGTTGGCTCTGTTCTGTCACAAATTAATGGATAGGGCTGCGAAGAAATAGTGGCAAATGCGTTGAGGGTGTAGAGGGACCCCAACAAAAATAATATTCTGTGTTGCATAAGAGATTTTGGCCTGCCATTGGGCCTTAGTACATTTTTCTAATTTTGTGTGGGGTGCAGAGTTCCTAATTAGAACAGGCCATAAACCACTTAAGACTACTTTTGGGTCCAAGGGTTTGAGCAAAGTGTCACGACGGGTGGCTAGCTTGGTCACCAGGATGTGAAGTCCATGGAGGTTTTTTCTGGTCATGAAAATGTGTTTGCTGATCATTTATCAAGGCTGGGAGTTCAAAAGGAGGAAGCAGGTGTAGAGGAGATCTCTGATATGTTTTTTCAGAATCCCGATTAAATTGTGGGGAAAGTGGAATGGTCAGAGGCTGTAAATGACAATGAGGTGATGATCCACCTTATGGGCTATGTGGCGGCAGAGTGGCCAGCTAAGTCAAGATTGAGGCTAGATGAAAGGGCCTTTTGGGAGGAACATGAGGAATTAAGTTTGGTGGGTGGATTGTTGTATCGTTGGGAGAGTGTGGTTGTTCCCCAAGCCAAACGAAATAGAGTTGCTGATTTGACACATAAGGGGCATTTAGGAGTGTCTCCAACTAAAGCAGTTTTAAGGAGTGAGTATTGGTAGTGAGTGTTTGATCGGGATGTGGAAAAAAGGTTGGCAAATTGCGTGGAGTATGGACGGATGGGTAAAGGGGAGTATGCCGGTATGCACCCCCTGCTGAAGGTTGAGGTGCTTAAAATGCTATGGGAAGACCTGGTCATGGATGCAGGTGGACGAGGAAAGTTAATTGTCGCTTTAGAGAACTGATTGTCGAGGTGGATGGAGTATAGAATTGTGAGAGAGGCTACATGTGAAGGAAGCTGTGGTCTAGTTTGTGTAGGAAGTTTTTACAGGGGAAGTTATGCCTAAAAGTGTTTTCATGGATAATGGGGCACATTTCATCGGCGGATAATTTCAGGTATATATGAAAAAGTGTGGTGTACAACATAAGAAGACCCTTCTATCTCACCCTGAAAGTAATGGTATGGTAGAAAGGACAAATATGTGCATTATGGAGGCCATTTGGATGGCTGGTGTGTGTGGTAAGGATAAGAAGGTGGTGGTTCAGGAGAGGATGTATGCCCATGGAGTTACAGGTATTAGCCCATTTGAGATGATGAGAGGGTGCAAGGCTAATACCAAAGTGGTTCCTCCCTGGATGGAAAGGGTGAGAGAGTCAGATTGTGTTGCAGAGGTGTTGCGAAGGAAGTTGAACAAGAAGAAGGATGACTGGCGTTTCAATGAGAATGAGAAGAGGTGAGGAAAGAAGGTGGTGGTGAGGTGCAGAGAATGGATAAGGTTCAAGAAAGGAGTGGTAAGAAAGAAGTGAGACCATTATATTCCGAGCTGGTGTAGGTGGATAGAGTGATGTACAGAGCATTAAGAGGGAGAGAGGAACAAGCGTGGACTATGGGACTATGAATCGTGTTGTGGTGGAGAAGGAGGATGTGTTGAAAGAAGAAAAAGAGATATGTTGTGAAGAGTCTTGGGGATGTGGAACCCCGGCCTGTAATGTGTATGGGGAAAACAGGCTCTGTGTTCGATCAAGGGCAGTTGGAGTGTGGAGCCTACGAAGAGAGGACAAGCTGGATGTCATTGTGAAGATACTGAATGGATTGTCTCAGATGATCCATAGTTTTTAACATGACAGACCATTGGGAAGATCTCTTTGTTTGAATTGTGTACACAGTAAAAAAGTCTTCAGTTGATCCACAGCCTGTCTTCCTGCACCAGTTGAAAACATTACATTGAAACATTATGCTTTTTGTCACAAATTGGACAGTGCAATGTGGTATATTCCCCACTCAGAACATCTATGTTGGGTAGACAATTTGCCCAACCAGGGAGGGTACTCAAGCAGACGTATGCAGCAACAGTAATCCTATAAGAAGCATTTTTGGAAGCAAATGATCATGTGTCACAATTGTAGTTTCAGATACTATGGATGGTTTGGAAACATCCAAGTGATAGGGATCGAGAAGAAAGTCTCTGGTGCAGGGAAGAATTTTGGATTAATAAATTATAGAAATGGTTTCCAAAAGGAATCCATGGGCATCACAATTTAGATGTGCTCATGTAAAATAATAACAATATGATGCTTTGTGGATGTACATAGGGCATACATTTACAGTTCAAAATATCAGCATGCTATGCAGTGATCAGACATGGTGCATACAGAAATGTGCTCACCTGAAGAATAAAACAAATTCATGATTGCCAAAAGGTATTCCAGAAGGTTGCCACACATTTAATGTATTGAGTCACACAATACAATGATACAACAAGCACTTTAGGAAAAAATATGGGGAAATAAGGGGAATTATGCAGAAGACTCCAAGCTAAAGTGTCTCCTCTATGCTCATAGAAAATGAGTACTTGAGAAATCGCAAGAAAATTGGGGTTAGTAATACAGGAGAGTGGCACGTCAAAGTAAGTGATTTCTTGATGTCTATGAAATACTTCTTATGGAAAGTATGAAATATTTGATACCATGTATAATAAATTATATTAGGAACCAAAGAGATGATTAGCATTTGATCATTCTTACAGTTCTCCCAGGCGGGATGATGGAGATTGAAAACAGAAAATTGCATTCTGTGTGTATGTGATTACATCTGTCGGCCTATCAGTACTCCATTTAAGGGTATGTGCCATGCAATCAAACATAGGGCAAGTAATATTTTACCTGATTATGGATACACTCATTAGTATTTTACTATTGCTCTAGGATAACAACGCATGGATACTTGTATACAATGGAGTCAAGGACAAAGACTATAGCTTCAGGTGAGGAATAGCTTGCATAAAACTATTCACTTTTGTAATGTTCAATAGGTTTCCATGGTGGCAACTGCATGTTTAACCACAAGTGCATTTTAAAGACCAAGCTAGTAAGGCACAGAGAAACAATGCATGCATGAAGTGTCACTTACATGTTGTATTCAATATTTGGAATTCACAAAGAGTTTAAAATGATGATGGATCACTCACATGATGTCCTTTACATTTGGGAATCAAAAATAATTTGAAATGAAACTAATGAATGTCGGTCACAGTTAATCGGATAATGGCAAGTGCTTACTTACACAATTCTGGACATGTTAGGGATCAGATAACCAACAGACAAAATGTTTATAATCTAGAAAAAAACATGTTTGTCAATATCCAGAGAACAGGCACGACATGGGATGTAGGGTGTAACAGGAAATCCACAGAAGTCTTTTTTCTAGTGTTTGTACATTGTACATGCTAAAATATTTGGGATTATGTTCAAGAAGAAAATTGAGATGGGACTCTAAACCGCCAGGGATTATTTATTTTTTATCTGAAAGGTAAGTAAAATCACAAAAGTATTTTGTTAGCCAAAACATGTTGTGGCTAAAACGAAATCAGTTCCTAATGGAATTGGCATGAAAATATTCAATCACTGTGCTAACAAAATGGTAACGGTATCCTTTGGGGATTACATCATTTTGGCAGCAGTAGTTCCAGAGGACCTTTGTAGTGCTCAAAGCTCAACTACACCGGGAATGGAGAGGATAAACTGAAGAAGGCGTGGAGAGAGATGAATGAATAAAAGAAACATAATATAGAGGGCTACAAATGGACTCTGGAAAGACTGAGATAGCGAGATAAACATAAAGCGCTATAGAAGAACACAAAGACATGATGAAAAAGGGGGGAAATAAATAAATAATTGCTAGATATTCAACCATGAAACTAGAGAAAACGTTCAAGATGCCCAAATAAGACATAGGGCCTCATCACGAGCAAGGCGGTAGGGGGTTGACGGGACCGGTAGAGCTTCCGGCCCCGTTAACCCCCTACTTCCTCATTACGAGGTCTCCTCGCGGGACCGCGAGCAGACCAGGATGCAAACACTGGGCCCGTCATTAATAGGCCCATTGTTTGCACCCTCCCCATTCCCATTGAGCCCTATGGGGGCTCGAATGGGAATGGAATGTACAGGGTCTGGGTTCTGGAATGAGGAAGTACCGGGCCCTCCAAGTTCAGAATGGCCCGGTTATTCCCCATTCCAGGAACCCGGACCTGGTACCCGGAATGGGGGTAGCCATGCCGCAAATTGTGGTCTGGCTACCTCCTTCCTCGTAATGAGGCCATTAGACTAGCAACAACATGCACCATAACTATTTACATTGACATTTATTATGTATTTTAAGATATCAAAGAAAGGCGCCTTTTTCTTGAGTAGACACCCCGACAGCAGGTAAAGAAGACGCTTCGCCAAACACAAAGAAAAAAACACATAATGTCAGTATTGAGACATGCTTGTCAAACCATTTGAAAATGCCTACTTTCTTTGCCTGAGCGAAGCAGGTCCTCAATGGAGAAGGATTGTATAGAAGACATGTATTACTGTGCCTAGTTTATGAGCATCAAGCTGCGTATGTTATTGTCAACAAAAAAAGCATTCAGCTGCGGAGGCAATCTGCTGGCAACATTGCCACAGCTGCCCGGACAGGCGTGCACATGTCACATGTAGAGGAGAGAATTTGGTATTGCCTATGACAAGTTTTACTGAAACCCACAACATACACACACACTTCAGGTAATGATAAGAACATTGTAGATTGGCTAACATGGGTAAGTAATTAGGAGAATACTATTTTCTCAGCAGTAAGGAACGGTTTCGTACGGCAAAGGAATACTATTTCTACTCAGATGAATAGCAGGGCAGCCGGAGGGTGGGTGCTGCAGACACGTTTACCAAGAAGGTTCTGTGCAAGGATCAGCAGGGTTATTGCAAAGACGGCCCATTGAACCCAGCAGCCGTCCACCTGCCAGGAGAGTTAATCCTTCAGGACAGATGAAAAACGAAAAAAAGAGACGAAACTGTTCTGCGAAAAAAACATTTCTGGGAACCTGGAAAAAGCGAATGGGAGAATAGATCTAAATAGCTTTCATGACACTGCATGTTGCTATTTATTTATGCGTATATATCGGAGCTAAACAGGTCCGGACTATCTCAAGTGTGCATTTATGCACCCGAAATATGGGACTCAACAGGAAAAAACGAACAATACACCCTTTGCCAATAGCGAGGACTTGTCATTTCTGAATCTTGGCTTGGCGCCCACAATTACATTGTGAAGCGAGAGAGGTTTTGAAATAAATCCGAGCAGGCAATGCCATCGCCCTTTTCTTCACCTGGCACGCTCGAGCAGTGCAAATAGCTCGCTAGCTACGCAGTGTGGCTGTTATTGCCTGTGCACGCGCCCAGCACGCCTCTGCGTACAGAGAGCCGCGGGGCGAAAAGAGAAAAGGCCTTTTCAACCTGAGAGTCCGATGCCTGCCAAGAGCGGAATCCACGCTAGGCATTCAGACATAACTGCGGTGGAAGAGGCAAACCCGAGGAAATTCTGCAATACAAGAACGAAAGAATCCCCAGAAACATTGGACATGAAGTCTTTCAATGGTGGTTGCCCTCATTACCTGTGGCATTTGTACAAGCCTACCTGTTTCCTCGTGGTCACTTCTCTTTGATGGAACAATGCATTGTAGTGATTAGTCGCTTATTCATATTTGAGATGACTCCTCCCCGCCCTTACCTTTTCACATATATCCCACTGCCTTAATGGCGGTCAACATTGTAAACGTAAAGAGGCTTCCTAAGGAATGTTGGGGCCTAAGACACAGATGCCCTTGTATCCGCTCACAGGCTTGGACTGGGGCATACCATTCTCTCAGGCACCAATGAAAAAGTAGCCCACTAATGCAAATGGAAATTCATTCATTTAGTGACTTTTTGTATACTACCCAAGGGGTCGTTATTTGATAAAATGTGATGCAAATTGCAAATTTTAAAGAATATTTATTCAGCAACACTGGTCAAAAATATTGGCCGCATAATGAAGTAACTCATCAAACTGGCCCACTTTGACCAAAAAAACTTGCCCAAAGAAGCATTTTGCTTTTTTAATGCCCTTTTTTAGTGTCTATTGCCGTATAGTCCAGTCCGAGCCTGTCCCCTCATCCCGAACCAAAGAAATGTAGGGTTCCATATTCATTGGCAGCACGTTTCGCCCACCCATCACAACCCACAGCTGGATATGCTGCCATGCAGCAAAGTATGCATGAATATTCCCTTGCAATCTCCATACCCTATTCAAACTTGGTGGAAGAATTATAAAGAAGTGGAATTTCAAGGGCAACATTATGAGTCCATAATTAGGCTGATGGTGTTAAAAAATAGGTATATGACCCATTTTAACAATAGTAGCCACAAGGTAGGTGGAGTCTAGATGCAGGTCACAGAGATAGAACTCACATCAGCAGCCCCCAGAATGCAAAAGTGCTGAAACATGGAGACAGATTAGTGGTAGGACAATGATGCACATAACGTTGCATACATAGTGTACACAAATAAGAAGCCCCCAGAAAGATGTGTGTATCCTGACATAAACTGACGTCAGAAGAGAGACGTGCTTTACAAGTGGCATTGCTATTAGTCAGCAAAGAAATGCATGTCTTTGTCAGGTGCAATATATCAATGGCCACCATTATTATATGTGAAGCTACATCATAGCCAGTTAAACCACAAGTGAGACTTTTATGAAGATCAGACCTTCAGAATACAATTCTTCTTAAGGGCTACTATTTCATCAATTGTTTAGAGATGAGCAATTTTGACAGGTTATGCACTAAAAGATTAAACGAGCTGCCCAGGATGACACACATTGGCCCTCATTACAACCCCGGTGCTAAACCATGGCGCTATTAGCACCATGGCTGGTGCCGGTGTTGTAACGAGTCTGCCATGGTGGAATGGGGAAATACCACCCCATTCCAAGGTTTGCAGGGCGGTATTTCCCCATTCCACCATGGCCCTTCCCCATTCCCATTTTCGCCCCATAGGGCTCAATGGGACTGGGGAAGGCGCTAAGTACGGTACCACAAATTGCGGTACCGTAATTAGCACCGAGGTCCCTTTGCGGCACCCTACTTTAACGGCGGGTAAAACCAGCCGTTAAGGTCGGGTCCCGCAAAGGGACCTCGTAATCAGACGTTAAGGGTTTAACGGCGCGACACCTTTTACGGCGCCGTTAAACCCTTAACGCCAGGTCGTAATGACCCCCATTGTTTAAGAGGTGAATCTGAGATTTTAGCCCAATCTGCAATTTCTGCACTTAACCACATTGTTTTCCAGTTCATATTACAGAGCAAGGTCCAATTATTTGTAAACGTTTGACTTTCATGAACTAAAATAATATCCTGGTTTGTACAACTAACATGAAAACTACACAAATCACATAAAAGTTAAACATGAAATAATGTTTAAAAACAACACTTCATAGAAGCATGTTATGCAAAAGGAGAATGATTCTGGCATTATGTTCTTCATCTCAAGACAAGAATACAAGTATTAAAATATAATTGATGTGAGCTTAAAATATTTCTTCTGGGTTTCTCTACTATATTTTAAGGTTTTAAATACACCGGCCATATAGACTTGTGCACTCTTATTTAAAATCTTTGAAATTGTACAAAAAAGCTAATTTGTTTTTTGGCAAAGAAGTGGGCCTAACAATATCGTCGCCAAAGGCCTGTGACATTTGGTCAGCTCTCTTATGTCTAAGACCCCCTGCACTCAAATAGCCTACACAAATGTGAGGAAGCACAGTATTATACAGTTAGACAAGGTGATATGTCAAGAATCACTGCATCAGTCTCTAGCAAAACCGGTGCATGAGCCTCAATACTTTGGTTCCACAGTCTTGAATTTGACTGCCAAATCACCTCTCGTGACTAATACATTATGCTCTCTGTTGCGGGTGGCTTCCAGTTTTCACAACCCTCTTTTCACAGACACTTTTGTATATGACTTGCCCCACGTTCACATGCAACAGTGTCGAGGTACGGCACTAAATGTGCCGTAATCCTGCTGCATTATGCATTTATTTGCCCTAGGAAGACACATCCTGTTCACATCTAGACCATATTATTTTCTCTAACTGCACACATCAGTGTAAGTGGGCAGGCAACTCGCTGCCATGTCACCAGGCAAAAAGATGAGCAAGATAGCTTTCTGATTGATCAGATGGTGGGAAAAGTAACAGAACATGTTTTTTTTGTCACCTGATGATTAATTCACGATTTCTCTTTATAAACAACCATGTTTTCAATGAGAACTAGTTCAAATGTGAAAGGGTGCAGTTCAGAAAGATATGCATTGCCTATTCAGGCTCTTCTTTCATCTATCCCTTTTCAGTTTTTTGTCATAGAGTTGTTGATAGGTGGAATATCTCCAGTGTATGTGATATGTGGAACAGGTGTCTGGACGTCGAGTTTTAGACATGCTGGGCCACATGTTATAGGCTTACAAAGTTGTAAATTGTTTATACCTTGGTTTTACACTCTGCCTTATAAAAACCCTGTTGGCTATTTAAAACAAGCATTGGCAAAGACAATAGTTTTGGGATGTAATGCTGTTCTTTGAATTTTGCATTTGTAGGTATCAGGGTGCAAGGAGGAGAGTGCAAAGTTTCAAAGGAGGATGTGATAAGGGGCATAAGTGTGCAAGAGAATGAGAAGGAAGGAGAATAGAGCAAGGGAGGAAACGATTGAGAGAGGAGCCCATAAATGATGAGCAAGAGGAAATAGAAGCGAGAAAGGTTGAGAGTGAAAGGGTACAAAATAAAGCGAGAGTGAAAGAGGAAGGATGAGAGAGGCTAGAACGTGGGTTATGGAGGGGGGGGGTGGCAAGAGTTAGCTATGGGGTGAGGGACCCAAGGGGCATGATATGTGTCTGAGATAGGGTTAAAAAAAGAATCTGTTAAACAGTTTGTTGAATAACCACTTGAGTGGGGAGAGAAGGGAGGGTGGCTTCTCAATAATCCGTTACAAAGTGGGGGCATGTGGCCAGGATTTTGCTTCTTATTCCTGACCCATGACCGGTACATTGTGACAGTCTATTCATTTTGATGCAATTGCATTAAGATGAGGGAAATACATTTTTGTTTTGTTAAAGTGCTGCTAGGACTTCACTCCAGAGTTCCAGGGAGGTGTATAGGTAGAACATTAAGAGTGTGTATGAATGTATTTGAGTCAGGAAAACAAGCAGGAACAGGGTGAGTTTGCTCCTGAATAAGAACGTTTTATTAAAGTGCAAAAAAACAATTCTGAAAATGACTACTGTACAAATTGGGGAAGCCAGGGAATGGGTTGAGGATGATGCAGGAAACTGGCAAACCAGAATTGTGTGGTAGGTTACCTTAGCAAGCAATGATATTTGGATTGAAGCTAGGATATTGCACATAGCACTTGAGGCATTGTATATGACCACAACTGCTTGTGATGAACAAATACAAATGGCTGAGCTAATTGCTCAGTTATATTTTCATTTGCTGTTAGTAGAAGAGTGTTGGCAAAATAGTGAGGCAGATGAATCAGGCTGGAGACTTGTCACAGGCCCAGGATCTTGTTCAACAACTCAAAGCTGAGTTGAAAACACTGCAGTGTGAAACACAGTTTTTGCTCTGAAAAATGTACAAAAAGAGTATGTGGAAAATCTGAGCACACTGCAACACAAGCTAAATGACCAGGCTGCTCATAATAGAATAGTTTTGGAGAACATGCTTGCATTCCAATCAGAAATAAAACAATTGAAAAATCAAAATAGTAAATTAACTATCAAAGGGGTTGATTTCCAAAATGACTTTGATCCGATTCACAGTACTTACCTGGTGGTGTAACAACAGAAGATGCAGCTGATTCAGGAAAAAGACCACTTGAATCAGGATAACAGCGTTCTATTACAGAGGATAAATCAGTTGAAAATAGAGGTAGAAAAGGGACAGTCAGGTTCTCAGGAACTGACCAGAATTAGAGAAGAAAGGAATGAGATTATAGAGCGAGTGAGGCAAATAGAAGCTGAACTATTAGAGGCAGCAACATGTAGGGATGAACAAGAAAAAGAGATTAGTCTCTTAAAGGAAAGCACCTTGAACATTCAAGTAGCATACAAGCCTCACAGAGGGAAAATTAATCACTTCAGCAGGAAGTGCAGCAAACAAAGTATCGGTTGTTAGCTCTGAGCAGTGTGCATGAGATTAATATGGCCTAAATGTCAGAATTACAATGCCAGCTCTATGACTACCCACAACAAATAAATAAAGAGAGACACATGTGTGAGAGCCTCACCTAGGAAATCGAAAATTATAAAAATGACCTGAGGTACCCTGACCAATCATGATATGGGACAAGGGCCACTGATCAAGGTGTGGCACCCTTCTCAGCAGGGGCCTCATGCCATTCATTTATATCCTTGAATGCACAAATGGGAACTGGCCTCATGCATGCCACTTATCCAGAACAGGGCGACATGAGGCAGTTAGACTTACCCAGGCCTAGCACAACTGATGAAGAAGGCCCATTCTTGTCTGATATTGATGAGTATTCATCTCTACCACACAGAAGGGAAAGTGGCCAGTGGGAAGTGGGAAGTAAGGAATAATATGGTAAGTACTTCAGAGCATGAAAACATTTATGAGGAGAAGGGCAGGGAGTTCGATTGGCTGAAGATGCAACTACAAAGAGACCACCTTGCCTGCTTTGTTGACAGTGAAAAGCCAGACCCTCAGCCAGGGAAGAGCATTCTAAAAACCTCTGTATATTCAGGGGAGGGGTGGAATTTCCCAGGCTCGCTGGTGGAGGGATGAGGAAACTGGGTTCTATCCTGGGCCAGAAAGAAAATCCAGGCGAGATGAGTCTAGACCCTGTGGTTCTGGGAGATATACCCAGTCTCATAGAGCCAGGGAGTGCCTAGAAGACATAGAAGGGAGTACCACTAGCAGCTCTGATTCAGAAGGTGAATTGACTCAGGTGCACAGCATGAAAAAGACAGCGAAGCAGAGCAAGGGTTTTGTGAAAGACCCAATAAGACAAATCAAAGCAATAACGAGTGTCCTGACCCCATACCACAAGAATGCCAAGTATTCGTTATGGGAGTACCTGGAACTTTATGAGCAGATGATGGCATCATTCCAGATCAAGAATGATGTGAATTGTATAGCTTTTTCTAAATGGACGTTCTCACCTGGGTACTCCAGTTTCTTTGTAGGACTGGAGGACCAGGATCATCATAAATGGTCACTTATAAGGCAGCCATATTGAAACATTTTTCTAGACATAGGAACCCACAAGAGGCCCGTAAGGCTGCATATAACTTGCAGTGTGGTGAAGATCAGGCACCCAGGGAGTTTGTACAGGAATTAAAGCGAGCATTTGCTCAGACTTCCTGGCGGGTGAAAACCAATAGTAGGGAGTTCATAACTACATATTTCCATGCTCTCCATAAATACATAATGGGCCTCATTATGAGTCAGGCGTTAAGGGGGTAACGGTGCCGTAAACGGCGCCGACCCTTAACGCCTGATTACATGATCCCTTAGCGCCATGGTGATTTTAACGCCTGCTTTTTGCAGGCGTTAAAATCCATGGCGCTAAGGGACCATGGTGCTAATTACGCCACCGTAATTTACGGTGGCGTAATTAGCGCCTTCCCCACTCCCATTATGCCCTATGGGGCAAAAATGGGAATGGGGAAGGGTAAAATGGGAAATGGGGATTTACCGCCCCACTCACCTTGGAATGGGGCGGTAAATCCGCCAACCACCATGGCGTAAACATAGTTTACGCCATGGTGGTAAGGGTACGACCCAGGCGGTAACTTACCGCCTGGGTCGTAATGAGGCCCAATAACTCAGTTGGTGCGTGACTTTCATGAGCATAGGACCCTGGATTGGGTGATTGAAAAGACCACCAGGATTTAAGAGGTCCAAAAGCCTGCTGAGAGCAAAAATACTGTCAGAACCCCCAAACCTTCTAACACCCCTGCTGCTGTAAAAGTGTCGGAGGTAAAAACTGCCCCTCCATTGGATCTGGAGATGGGGGGGTCTAAAAGTAACCCTCCTGCCTTCAAGCAAAATGGAAAGCAGAAGGGACACCTGTAAGGATATATTTGGGACCTATTTCGAAATGGCTGCATTTCCATACTGCATACTGCATACTGCCAGTAACATCCCCAAATGTATATAATGCTTGCAGAAAAACTGTGCCTGGCATCCATTTCGAAATGGCTGCATTTCCATACTGTATACTGCATACTTCCAATAAACTAAATGCTTTTAAAAATAATGCCTGCTGAAAAACTGTGCCTGGCACCTATTTTGAAATGGCTGCATTTTCATACTGCATACTGCATACTGCCAGTAACATCCCCAAATATATCCTTACACCCCCCCCAACCCAGCCTAATCGAATGGTAGTCAAGCAGGGGACCAGAACAATGAAGCGTCTGACCCTGGCATCTATATAAATCCTAGGTACAAGGGTACTAAACCAATCCTGCGGTATGTATGTATTAGTTCCCCCTTGGTCCGGGGGGAGTGTATCTATACACTCCCCCCGGACCAAGGGGGAACTAATCAGGTAACTACTGCCTGGGAGACTTCCCCCCAAACCTCCCTCAGGAGAGAAGTATCACTCCACCTCCCAATCTGAACTTTTTTCCCAGATAAAAGAACTTCCAAAACAATCCTCCTCTCTCTCGCCGGTTCCAGGACACTAGATACCTGAACCCGGGAGAAGGGAGATTCAGGATGGAAACTTATGGAGGGAATTTCCAGTACCTGAGCTACTCTGGGAGAAGCGACAGGTACGCCTTTCAGGAGCAGCAGACATATGACTTGAGACCTCCCTACCACCCAGACAATGTCTCACAACTGGAGTGACAGGTCCAGCAACTGACCAATGATCTGGGGTGCATGCTGAGGGATGGGAGGCAGTCCTGCCCATGCTGGCCGCCGCACTCGGAGGGGGCAATGTTATTGCTTCCCGCTTCCTGAGAGGCGCCGGTAGGGTAGCTGGCGAATGAAAGCACGGCGTCTCTTCGCGCACACACAAGTTCACAGACAGGAGGAGGCTGGGAGCACTGCACGGTCCGGGGTGGTCTCTCTGCCTCGGAGCCGGCTGAGCTGCTACTGCTGTGGAAAAAGAAAGGGCTGCAGGAAAGCAAAGTGTGCACGGCTACAGAAGGCAAACACCCAAACTAGCAAACTGTGTGGGGGAGGTCTCGCAGCTTTCTATTTCCACTTGATCGGCTCGGCGTTAAACCGCGTCCCTGCCATTACAGAAATTTGAAATCTAACGTTCCCAGCTTAAGGGGATTTGACTCCTTCACACGAAGACGTTGTTTTACTCCCGCAACTATTTAACAGTTGACTGCGAATTAACCCTTCAAGGTTGGCGTTATACAACGATAAAAGCTTTCCTCTCAATACGGCCCCCCCCTCATTTTTACCAAGTTGCATGGTCAATTTTCGAAGTCTGTAAACGATTGTAATGCCAATTGTTGTTCATAGCACACCACCCCTGAAGAATTTCCCGGTAACAACCCTCCCGAAGGAGAATGGGAATGAAATATGTTGGGTTTTTTTCTGTGAGAAAGATGTCGCAGTTATAATAAGGCATTAAGAGTCGCTCTGGATCCAGAATTAACAATAGAAAATGATTAGGTACTAAGGAGATCCAATTTAGACATCTGTACTGTGGGTTAATCCAGGATGTTAATGTTTTTTATATAGATATTTGTTTATGTTATTTGTGCTGTCTATCATGAAATTGGATGTCGTTGTTTTAGTTGTGCAACAACCACCACAATAGAGCAGTATTTGTAATCATAGTCGTTTTGTTTTGCTTTTTTGACGTTTTTTAGTTTGGGTGATGGTAGTTTTTTCTCGCACACATGGAATTTTAGGAGCACTTCTTTCCCACTTATTTTTTATTAGTTTTGCATCTAGTTATTAATTGTTCCTATTCGAATACATTGTGATTATTGTGGTTGGTATGCTATTTTTTAGAAAAGAAAATTAAATGAATTTTATAACATGTGATTTTGTAATAAAGTACAATAATATGTATATTTTTCCAACCTCAGATGTCTGTGCAATTTGTTGTAACTGAGGGGGTGTAGCAGCAAGGTTTTCAAATAGTCGAATTTGTATCCCTAAGGGAGTAGCGACGAGAGGAGCTAGGACCCTTCTGTTTTTGATAATACATTTTATGTGGGCATCGTCCTAGGCCTCTCTTAAATAAAAACCCAGTCCTTCTCTAGTTCTATGTTGCATGCTGAGGGCTCAGTCCAACTCTCAACCTAACCCTGCTTCCCAGAATTCCCCAACTCCCAGGTCTGATGCCCCTGGAGGAAAATGATGGAAGGAAACCTCAGACAAACCACAGGTTCCCGAGGAGGGGGCCCGGGTGGAGGGGAGATGCCAAGTGCACGAGGAAGCTCCTTTTCTCACCCAAACAAAACCCCTAAAAATCTCACAGCCTGAAAGAGTCTCTTCAACCCCTAAAATGTTAGAACTCAAAGAGCAAAAGGTAAGTAGGAGAGGCCAAAGAAGAACCCACTTCGTGGAAGAAATTCACATCATCCCCTTTGAAAGAAAAGAATCCCTGGAGGATTCAGGTAAGCAGAACTTCTCTTTCAAAAATTGGGGGATCCCTCCCAAAATATAATGGGTCCTAAAAGACCCTGAATGTCACAGGGATAGTATGGAGACTGACCTAGAACCATAAACTATTCAACCCCAAACATGTGACCAACACAGAAGTGAAATAGAGGGAGTGTCCTTAATCAATTAAGTTCTGAGAACTGTTGCCAAGTAACGTGGGACAGCCAAGGAGCCGAGGAAAAGGAGGATTCCCCAACAAAAACCATTGCGAGTTACACATTTTATTTTACAGATTCCCGAACTCCGACACAGAAAACTGCCCAAGATCGCAGAGTGTCGCGTTCAATATTAAGAAAATGACCACCGGGCTGTCAAAAAACTCACACTTTCTTTGCACCTTGGAGGAGAAAGAAGGCCAATTGTATGCACCGGTTAAGGTGCAAGGTCAGTGTAAATATCAGCTCTGGTGGATACATTTGGGACCTATTTCGAAATGGCTGCATTTCCATACTGCATACTGCATACTGCCAGTAACATCCCCAAATATATATAATGCTTGCTGAAAAACTGTGCCTGGCATCTATTTCAAAATGGCTGCATTTCCATACGGTATACTGCATACTTCCAATAAACTAAATGCTTTTAAAAATAATGCCTGCTGAAAAACTGTGCCTGGTACCTAAAACCAATCCTGCGGTATGTATGTATTAGTTCCCCCTTGGTCCGGGGGGAGTGTATGTATACACTCCCCCCGGACCAAGGGGGAACTAATCAGGTAACTACTGCCCTGGGAGACTTCCACCCAAACCTCCCTCAGGAGAGAAGTATCACTCCACCTCCCAATCTGAACTTTTTTCCCAGATAAAAGAACTTCCAAAACAATCCTCCTCTCTCTCGCCGGTTCCAGGACACTAGATACCTGAACCCGGGAGAAGGGAGATTCAGGATGGAAACTTATGGAGGGAATTTCTAGTACCTGAGCTACTCTGGGAGAAGGGACAGGTACGCCTTTCAGGAGCAGCAGACGTATGACTTGAGACCTCCCTACCACCCAGACAATGTCTCACAACTGGAGTGACAGGTCCAGCAACTGACCAATGATCTGGGGTGCATGCTGAGGGATGGAAGGCAGTCCTGCCCTGCTGGCCGCCGCACTCGGAGGGGGCAATGTTATTGCTTCCCGCTTCCTGAGAGGCGCCGGGAGAGTAGCTGGCGAATGAAAGCACGGCGTCTCTTCGCGCACACACAAGTTCACAGACAGGAGGAGGCTTGGAGCACTGCACGGTCCCGGGTGGTCTCTCTGCCTCGGAGCCGGCTGAGCTGCTGCTGCTGTGGAATAAGAAAGGGCTGCAGGAAAGCAAAGTGTGCACGGCTACAGAAGGCAAACACCGAAACTAGCAAATTGTGTGGGGGAGGTCTCGCAGCTTTCTATTTCCACTTGATCGGCTTGGCGTTAAACCGCGTCCCTGAATGGCACAGGGATAGTATGGAGACTGACCTAGAACCAGAAACTATTCAACCCCAAACATGTGAGCAACACAGAAGTGAAATAGAGGGAGTGTCCTTAATCAATTAAGTTCTGAGAACTGTTGCCAAGTAACGTGGGACAGCCAAGGAGCCGAGGAAAGGGAGGATTCCCCAACAACAACCATTGCAAGTTACACATTTTTTTTTACAGATTCCCGAACTCCGACACAGAAAACTGCCCAAGATCGCAGAGTGTCGCGTTCAATATTAAGAAAATGACCACCGGGCTGTCAAACAACTCACACTTTCTTTGCACCTTGGAGGAGAAAGAAGGCCAATTGTATGCACCGGTTAAGGTGCAAGGTCAGTGTAAATATCAGCTCTGGTGGATACTGGATCCCAAGCCATCACCATGTCAAAAAGGGACTTTGACCAACTAAACTCAGGATGGGGGGAGGGCCACCAAATTCCACTCACACCACTAACGAACAACTCCAAAATGTCGATGGCAATGATATTTCAGTTGAAAGAACTGCAGATCTAGACACAAAAATTGGACGGCACCGGCTGAAACATCTGGTGATCATTGTGACTCCAGAGGGCCCACCTTGTTTACTGGGGAACAATCTCCTTAGGAGGTTATCACCTCTGATCGACTATGTAAACAAGGTCGTCTGGACTAAGACTAACCGCCCTATCAAATAAAAAATGAGTACCAATTACATAAGCCTGAATGGTATCTGTCACGTAATTGATCACCGTTCTGAGAATGTTCCATTTTAAAAATAACCAAGTCCCAGACATTATTGTCATCTCTGTAGGAGAACAAACTGGTGATGAGAACCCTTCTCCATTCTTGAAAATCAACCTCCCTCCTAGTTTTAAGTGGCAATCCACACTGGAAGGGAACACCCTAAAATTTTACACCATTCCTAAATCAGATGAAACCTCGAGTCCCGTGAAACCAGACAAGGAAGAATCCGCTCAAAGTCTGACAGACATTCAGAAAAAGGGCGATCAGTTGTTTTTCCCCATTCATTTAAATGAAGGGTAGGAACCAGTGCTCGCTAGACTATGCCTGAATAATGGAAGAAGCTTCATCAGCGAAGAATTATTCAGGAAACTCCCAAAAGATCAGAGCATTCCCACATTTAAATTGATTGACAAATGGGAAGCAGGTCTGGAAACCCCAAATTCCAAACATCTCCTGCCCAGCAGGTGCATGATAAAAATGGCCATTGGCTACAAAAGTATAGACCATAATTTTTGGGTCATGGGAGATGTCCCTTCCACCTTTTATCTGAGAAGTGACATTCTCAACTGATTCACAATCAATTTGGATCTAAATAATAATAAAGCCTGGTCCTGACTGGGGAGTACCCCCATGGGCTTTGACAACATTAAAAAAGCATTTGGTCAGCTCAATTGCTGCCTTATGCAGTTGAAGTTCAAGTGCGAGAAGAGGTTACCATCCCAGGACAGGTGCGACAATTTACTCTTCCCCTCAAAATTAAGCAAGGACAGATCCTCAAACATCAGGATGCACATATAAATCTAAATTTCCATCTCCAACAACAAGGTTTATATTTAAATCTGACACCTCTAGTAGACCTAGAACAAAACACCATCCGAATATTGGCGAATAACAGCGACCCTCGAAGTATCACTTTGGGCGCAGACACCTTTATTAGAATGGCGGTTGATGCCCAACATTATTCTATTGATTTAGGTAATTAAATCATGGGACTAATCCCAGACAATTGATTTGACATCAGCAACTGTATTCCTCCAGAAGAGATTCATACTAGGCATGGGGGAAATTTCCTGGTGTACTCTTCCTGCCCCTAAGGTATGGAAGAGGCGACCTGTGACATTAAGAGGGAGCAGGTATTGTTCAGAGTCAAGGACTACTACCTCGAATCCCCTGTGCATGTCAACACCATCAAAAGACATCTCTCCACCCAACTGGAGGATACAGCTGAAATTGGCAAGCCCGAGGTCTATCCAGGTTTCAAGCAGATGGTAAAGGAAAGGATCAATCTGGCTGATTGCAGTGAGACTGAGGAGCAATGACAAAAGCTAAACCAGGTCTTCCTGGAATTCCAAGATTTCTTTTCAGTGGACTCATATGACTGTGGATGCACATCCATTCATTCAACCACCGTACCCACGGACCCTGAGATGGCTCCCGTATTTGTGAAACAATACCATTTACCTCTCGCATCCATGGAGTCACTCATGGAGATTATTAAGAATTTAGAATCCCATGGGATAATTCGTCCAATCCACAGTACCTTCAACAACCCGGTACTGAGGATCCTCAAACCAAATGGCCAATGGTGACTATGTGCAGACCAGAGGGAGTTGAACAAATGGGTCCACATGTTCAGATGGCCCCTTCCCTACATTGATGAGGGACTGGCCCAGATCCAAGGGTCAAAGGTGTACACTGTCATTGACCTGACCAACGGTTTCTGGACAGTACCCGTGAGTAAGGAAGACTAGTACAAACTTGCCTTTACCTTCAGGTGGCAGCAGTACACATGGACCCAAACCCCTTTTGGATATATAAACTCGGGCTATGAGTCCAACATCTTCCTACATAAGGCCATGCCCGATTTGGGCAAAAGGGGAAACCTGGCCTATGTGGAAGATTTTTGATCAAAAGCTCAACTGTGGAGGAACACATAGCAGAAATCCGCTATGTTCTTACCCAGTTGCAGAAGGCTAGAACAAAACTCTCCTTTCAGAAAGCAAAGTGGTGTAAGACCCGAGTGAACTTCTTAGGGCACTAGATCACACCTGAGGGTCTTAATCCCCAGGTGAAGAAGGTGGAAGCCTTATTAAAATTAAAAGACCCTACCACTCTGCGAGAATTAGAAGCCTTCTTGCACTTACTAATTATAGTTGAAAGTTCATTGAAGACTATGCAGAGGTCACTCGACACTTGGTCCATTTATTAAAGGCTGCAGTCAAGTGGGAGTGTGGTACAGAACAATCAAAGGCAGTTAAATGACTGAAAAGAAGCCTTTCGCATTCTCCTTGTTTGGCTTATCCCATAAAGAACAAGGAGTTCTTCTTGGAGAAAAGGTTCTCAGATACTTGCCTAACAGCGGTATTGTACCAAAAGACTGACATGGTCAACAAAGTCATCTCATACGTGAGTAAGACTTTGTCTTCTGTGGAGGAAAAATTCAATGACTGCAAGAAGGTACTGCTGGCAATGGTGTGGGTGCTGAAAAATTACCGCCCATTCATACAAGGGTAGTACATCATTGTTGAGAATCCTTACCATCCCTTGCAGTATCTACAAAGTGACAGAATCAGGGTGGGGAATGTTAGTAATTCCAGAATTACTTCCTGGATTCTGTCATGCAAGGCTTACCTGTGGACGTTAAATATGGCCAAAACAAGAAGAGTCCTCTAGCGCAATGGTTGGCAGACTTGCATGATTGTGCTGAAGAAAACTGTCTCGAGGACGAATGTCTAATGGCTAACAACAACATGGAGGTGTACTTAACTTCCCAACACAAGGTCTATGAAGAAGACGCGTGTCAGGGGATACCCACAGTTTACGTGGATGGGTGCTCCTACCATGTTGATAGCAACGGGGAAAATGAACTGGTGGCTGGCATCGGGAATGCCTGGGAGAATGCCTCAGAACCCTCTGCTGGCTGTAAAATAGCACCACGAAGTAGTCAGGTTGCAGAGTTCATTGCTGATTATCAAGCCATCCTCACTGCACTACACCACCAACTCAATGAACTGGTCATAATCACTAACTCTGATTATGCCAGGAATGGGTTTGTGGAGCACTAACTGGAAGAATCGAGGCATGCTTGGTGCCAACATAAATCCCTAAAGCATACCAAACTGATCCAGTCAATTGCTGCTCTGGTGACTTCCAATGAGATGACCATCTTTTGGAAGAAGATATGAGTTCATTCCAAGATAGAGGGGTCAGATATGACTTGGAATGATCTGGCTGACCCTCTGGCTAAAACCGGAGCTCTGCAGGGGGATGTCATAGAAACGTAATCCCTGCTGGGTGAAATCCAAATGGGAGCTGTCACCAAGTCACAAACTCTGACTAACAGCAAACTCTCAACAGCCCAATGCAGATTTGATCACTGCACAGAAAGAGGACTCGATCATTTGTAAATATTATCAACACATTGAAGACCCTGGAAGCTTTCCTTTAACACAGTCTGATTATGCCGGTAAAGAGGATCTCTGGGTGTTGACAAAGTTTTCCAAGATGTTTCGGATCCAAGATGGTTTGTTGGCAAGGATTGCCCTATCTGGCTGTGGCCATGGGTGGTACCTACCTCATTCTGAAGCCTGATGTTGAACCACACCCATGACATGGCCACTGCCGGTCATAGCTGGTTTCATACAACATTGGGAATCTTGCGTGAAGTTGCCTTCTGGCCACATATGGGCCAGGTCCTCACCACTTACATAAAGGGGTGTCTTGTGTGTGCTCGATTCCAACCCAGTTCACTCACACACAGAGCTCCCCTACAAAAAAGGGGGATGACACTGCCTTGGTCAGATTTGCAAGTCAATTTCATCGGGCCAGTGATTCGCTCCTCTAGAGGAAACAAGTATATGTTGTCTGTGACATGCATGTTCACGGAGTGGATAGAATGTCTACCAGCCCCAAATTGTAAGGCAGACACAGCTGCTGCACTAATGATAAAACACATCTTCTCTCGTTTCGGCCTCCCACAAAGGATTGAGTCAGCCTGAAGAAGCCATTTTACCAGTGAGATTAGCTTATGGCGAAGATGTGGGAGATTCTAGGGGTTAAAAAAAAACTCCACATTGCCTACCATCTGGCCTCAAGCAGGGGGGTGCAGAGAAACAACAAAACAATTGTATATCTTAAAGAAGTTTGTGGCAGACTCTGGACCCAGTTGGGATATCCAATTGCCGCTTGTCGTGATGGCTATTAGGTCTACACCATCTTCTGCAACAAAGATGTCTCCATTTGAGCTCATGACCGCATGAAAAAGGGTGTTACCACAGCATCTACTCTATAGGATTCAGGAGCAGGCACTGATAAATGCATCTGAAGAATGAAAAGGAAGGCTGATAAATCCCATGGAAATATATATAAATATAACAGTGAGTAATATACTTTGTTTTAGTGTACAAATGAAGAAAATAAAAAATAAATTATGTTTGGTGAAATGGAAATGTTGTTGTTGTTGTAAATTCTATGTAAATCTTCCCAGGGAAAATGTATGTAAAATGTACTAAAACTCTCTTTCTATCTTTTATTAGAGAACTAACCTCCATACATTTCCAGCCTGGAGGGCAGAGCGGAGTCCGGTGAGAACCCTGGGGAGCTGTAAAGGAAGGAAGAAAAGGGGGTGCTATGCCATACCCCCAACCCAGAGATGGAAGGGGAGACTGGAGTACCCACTCCCTGATTAAGGAAATTACGACTAAGGAACCCCACTCTGCCCTGCTCTTCCCAACCAAGAGTCATGGAAGAACTGGTGCTGGGGGGCATGTGGGGTGCATTGAAAGGCCCAAAACAGAAGTCCCTTTCACATGAATGGCAAGATGTTAAACACTAAAACAAAAATGGCTTGGCATTATTTTTTAGTTTTTCAAGTAAATTTAAAGAGCCATGTGGAAAAAGACCTACCTGTCATTCCCAATGGACAAGCAGCATTTCATTTACAAAAGAAGGAGGTATCAAAGATCCCTGTCACATGTGAAAAAGGATTTTAAAATATTGAAAACAAAAACAGTCTGCACATGTGTGTGCAAATAAAAACAGCTTACAAAAATAAAACTGAAAGAAACATCACTGCTCACATAACAATGTCAGGAAATCAAAACATGCTGTGTAGGTTGACAAAGAGCAATGTATATTATGTTTCACACACAAAACTCCAGTGACATTTGAAGAGCCACTTGGTCTGCATGAAAAAGAAATGTCAGCCCAAAGCAGACCCTTTTGCTTGCTGAGGGCATAACACCACAATGAAAATTCCCACTTCCAGTCTGGTTGTCACATCTCTCATGTTATTACCCCCGCAATAGAAAATGTGCTGCTAAAGGTGTCGAAATTGAGTGTTCCCCCAGACCTGCTGGCTCTGAATACAGGGGCTTCAAGGAAAGCCATCATTGGCTGGAGAATGACTAAAAGGTGTGAAGACTTGGGGCTGTAACTTGAAAGTACGAGTTTCGGGCACAAAGAAGACTGATAAAAAAAAATCTGGCCACAGGCTGACTCAGTAAAAACAAATGGCCTGAAAGCAGGAACTGCCATTTGTCCCCCTTGAACATTCACAATTAATTTAAATGGACTATTATCATTTAATCCCTAATGTTGATTGAATTCATGTTTGTACAATTTTTTATGTAATTTCTAGGCCACTTTGTGGATATAAAATGCATCTACCTGTGACTCTGCAAACTGTAATGGCCAGTTAAACTAGATTTCTGGCTGATCTGAACATGGTCCAAATATGTGAGATGGTAAGCAGTTGGAAAGTGAAAATAGGGATTTGTGTCATGATGCCTACCCCCGGGGGCACCAGACCAGGTCCAGCCACCCCGGAAGCAGGCATCAAGTTATTTGAGCAAGACCAAAAACCCCTGCTAGGGGCTGTTTGGGTGCAGTCCTGGTGCCTATGGTGCCAGGCTCATATTGAGAGTCAGTCCTGGCGCCATAGGCGCCAGGCTCAGAGTAGAACTTACCTGATGCAGACCATGCTGCAGAGCTCCAAGCCAAATGAGGCTTGGAAGGGACTATTTTACCTTGGGACTATTTTTTACTCGGGTGGGGCTGGGGAAGAATACTTACCTGGGACTACTTTTGAGGCTATTTAAACCACGCCCGAAGAGCAGCACACGCTTCGCGTTATTCTGCATCCAGCAGCGTAACGCTCACCGTGTCTGCAAGCCTGCATCCAGTCTTCTGCCACGCCCGCCTCGAGTCTGCAGCTCCTAGAAAAAGGGAGGAACAGAAGGAGAAGAGGTTAGAATAAGAGCAAAACCTTCAATCCTTACCTGAATTCCGGATCCACCGCGCCTTTGAGAAGGAAGTAAGAAGTATTTTATGCACGCCGCCTCGTCTGCTGCAGCGCCGCGCTGAACTCACCGGCCTTCGCAGTATCCTCACGATCCACTGCATCCTACTGCATGTTCCCGCGGCACTCTGGCACCTAAGGGGAACACAAGAACAGCAAAGGTGAGCCAAGGGAAAAAACAGAGGCAATAGTAACTACCCCCATAGACTTACCTGATTACCGGGGGTACTATTCCTCTTCACGGGTCGGCGCAGTCTCTATTGCATCCTCACCGTACCCCAGCCCCTAAGGGGAACAAAAGGACAACAAGGTGAGACAAAGGGACAAACAAGGGGAACTCTTCTCACCACAATAGACTTACCTAATTTTACCGCTGGAGGCATTATTCCCCGAACTTCATATTTTCTCTCCACACCTGAATAAGGGAGCAAACAACAGGTAACATTCTGGCCTTATTTTATTGAACTGTGTAGGATAAGCCAAATCCTTACCTGAACTTCGTCAGCTACCATGAGGAACTCTTTGCTGGGGTCAAGCTGCAAACTGCAAGGAATGGGACAAGAGTGAAAGTCAGACATGTGAACTCTTATGAACTACATTCTTTTCGGAGTCAATATTGTTCTGGAACTCACCAATTCCTTCGAGCCAGTGAAGCAACTGGTTATCAACGCATCCCTGCGCTCAATGCAGGATGGAGAGCTCATCTTTTCAAACCATCAGGTGAATCTATAAGAGGGGTCATCAAAGGTGATCTGTGGGGAGAACAGCGGGGGTGGGGGGATTTACGCACAACTCCACGGGTGGTTAATCCCCTTTCTCCATTTGCAGAAGAATATTCCTACGGGCCAAGCAAACGAAGCTAGGTGGGCCTGTCCAGTCCGTCATCTCGGCCATATCTTTCATATTGGTGGAGACCGCAGCTGTCCAGTTCAGATCAACACCTCTGTGGGAGCCAGGTGAGCATAACAATATGCTAACTAACTTACATATTCATAACTGTTGTACTTTTTATGGAAACAGCAGAAATGTGCCACATAGCCATACTACATCAGACGGATTTGGTGTTCGGCTTATCTAATTTTCCATGATCAGCTAAAACAGAAAATATGTTTAGTCTGGGAGTTGCTAGTAAAATTATGAAGCTGTGATACATAAGTAGTTTCTGCCAAAAAGTTGAAAGGAGAACAAAGGGGCGATTACAAATGGGAAATGCCATATGTTGCTCCAGACCCCTAAACCGATCCTGAGTTCTAGGCGGGGTTGGGAGGAGAGAGTGGGTAACTTTCCAATCCTAGTGGCAGGGATTAATGCAGTGTACTCCCCTAAGATTGTAACATTGGTAATGTCATTTCTGCTATATTGGGGGGACTGCACTAGGACAGGGGAGACAAAAAACTGGGGAGACAGAAAAAGGAGGACAGAGAAAAGAGACAGACTATCAGGAAGGCTGCTGAAACTTACCATTCTGACAGCTGTAAGGAAACAACAGAGGAGAGTGCTCAGAGTGCATATGGGTGAAGTTGTCCATTTCTAGGAAGGTCTCAAAGCTGACTGGGTCCTGTGGTGGAGAGCAGGAGGCCGTCTTTAAGAGTAGGGTGACCAGAACCCTGCCCTAACTTTCCAGAGTGTCCTGAGATGACGCTGGCTTTCCTGAACCTTAAACAGAGGCTTGCTATGTAAGTAGACCTAAGCCCTGGAAAACCAAAAGGTGGGGCAGTCTGCTTGCGCTGGATCAGAAATGTGTAGATCCTTAGCCTATGTAACCAAAATATTAATTTAATTAATTCCCCATTTGGCAGAACACTTTGGGGTGAAATTTGTTAAAATTCAGAATTAACAAAGCTCCCTTCCGGGTGTGTGCTGAAAATAATAGCCTATAAATTGAAAAACAAAGCGATAAATCATCCTGTGTTTATTTTAAACCACAAGTTTGGGTGGAATTATATTATTAATCAGTGGAATTATTTTGTGAATTGAAATTTGCAGAAAGTATACATTGTTCTGTGTTCTTTTAACTCACTTTTGTAGTTTATTTATGCTGAGAGATGCTGATTGTGTTGTACCACTTATAAAGTGGTGTTGGTTTGATATTTTCATGATAATTTCTATAACTTGTAATTTAAATAAATACCAATATATTTCCTGTACACCGGCCTGGTTCTTGGCTCATTGTTACAGAGATACAAGGGGCATGATATGTGTCTGAGATAGGGCTAAAAAAGGAATCTGTTAAACAGTTTGTTGAATAACCACTTGAGTGGGAAGGGACTCCCTGTGTTGCGGGTGGCTTCCAAAATAAACTATTACAGGTGGGTGGGTCGGGGTGGTGAGAGTGGGGGCAGGGTGGATGGGGGTAGGCTCGGTGGGATACTGGGGTTGGAGAGAGTGAGAGTGGGTGGGGGTAGGGTGGAGAGAGTGGAGGTAGGGTGAATGGTGTGGAGAGAGAAAGGGTAGGGTGGGTCGGGGTGGAGACATTGGGGGTACGGAGTGTGGGTGGTGGGAGACCGGGTGGGGGTATGTTGCTGGCAGAAGAGAGAGTGGGGATTGGGTGGGTGGGGGTATGGTGGATGGTGTTAGAGTGGAGGTAGAGTGAGTGCGTTTGGGTAGGGAGGTAGAGAGAGTGAGATATGGTTGGGTGGGTGAGGGTAGAGAGAGTTGGGTAGGCTTGGGTGGTTGGGGGAAGAAAGAGTTGGGGTAGGGTGGATGGGTGATAAAGAGAGTGGAGGTAGGGGGGTGGGTGAGACAGTAGAGAGAGTGGGGGTAGGGTGGTTTGGTGAGGGGGTAGAAATAGTTGGGGTAGGGTGGGTGGGGGTTAGATATTGTGGGGATAGACTGGGTGGGTTGGGGGATACAGAGAGTGGGAGTAGGGTGGGTGTGGGTTAGAGAGAGTGGGGGTGTGGTGGGTGGACAGGCAGTAGAGAGAGTGGGGCTAGGGTAGAGAGGCAGGGGTTTTGATGAGTGTATAGGGTAGGGTCGCTAGTGGCGTGTGAGTGTGTGGGGGTTAGAGAGAGTGGGGGTGAGGTGGTTGGGTGACAGTAGTTGGTTGGGGCAAGTAAAATGCAGAAAAATTCAGCCTCTGTACTTGTCAAAAGAAGCAGAAACAGCCCAAATAAAACCCAAATAGAACACATAATATGGGGGAGAGTGGGAGTGGAGCGGTATGGCCGGGGTTAGAGAGAGTGGATGTGATGGGTAGAGAGAGTGGATGTGGGCTAGGTGGGTGGATTTAAAAAGGCAGCCTCAGGAGGACATAAATACGTATCTGCAGTCAAATGTAGCCCAACATGGAATCACTATGCAGCTGGGAAATAGAAAGCTTGGTACCGACTTGCTTCTTAAGAAACTGCTGATTGCAGCAGCAATTGTTAGAGAACCCATTGGATAGTACAGTCGACAAGTTTGGAAAAAGAGATTTTAGTGATTTGGCAGTTTCATGCAATGACATTGACCAGATCATTTCAGTTCAGACCCCCATTCCCTCTCTCTCTCTCTCTCTCTCTTCTATAACAATGATTTTGACAATTTTGTGGAGCAAGTGGTGCATTTTGGTGGCCCAGCCACCACAATATCACCAACACCATTGCTCCAGAGAAGAGAGAGGCTAGCAGAAATCTGACTTTGTGTTTGGTATGGCAATTGGAAATGCTGTGGCATAATAGCGGACACACTAAATGTTATTCCTTGTTCCATTACACTGATGGAATCCAATAGTGGCGAGGTTAACACATTTTCTCCCAATCAGGAGTGCCTGTACCATGTCACGTGTCTCTGTCACTTTCAAAGCTGGGGCCACAAAGTGATCTTTCGTTCTGCAGTCAGGGGGCTTTGGGCTATATTTGAGCTATGTCCCTGGCCCCATTGGGCTACATGTAGGTTCCCCTTATTTTACTAACTCTAGATGAGAGTTTGCACTGGACGGAAAGAGCCCCAAGAATTGTTAGCAACATGCAATCATCTAATTCCTCCTTTTGGGATGCTTCTGTCTTGCATTCGGTGTCCTTGTTCACGTGAGTAGGGTGTAAGTAACCCCTGCGCCCTTTCACCACTCCTTACAGGAAAAATTGTTTTCTGGCTTCTCCTGTGGTGCCATTTTGCCCCCTGCCGCACCCACAACAGGTCCCAGCCCACTCTTCCTTCCTTGCCACATTCTCCACTGCTTGCTGACTCCCATCAGTAAGAGCGGTTAGTAGCCCACCCTCTCCTCACAAATGGGATGCTTCTTATAGGCGACAGTATTACTTATTGTAGAACCGAGATCTATCATTGGGTAATACATATTGGAGAGTTGGCTACAAAGTAACGTGAATATATTTTAGGAGGATCGTTGTATACTGTTCGTTGGCGTGGGGTTCTTAGTCAGTGGGAGTGGGAGTACGAGGTTTGGTTATGGTATTCAGCGGCTTTGTAGAGTGTTGCGTGTTTCTGCAAAATCCTTGGCTGGCTTTAGTAGCACAGTTTGAAGTCTAAACTCAGCGCCCACTGTGTTTCTGGTGCGTGTGTTTTCAATGCAATTGTCCTTCTGCCTGACTTCCTATATGGGTGATATCAAGCAGAAGCAAAGAACTCTCTGGTTTGAAGGAGTGGCTTCATTGCCGTTTAAACCTTGTGTGGTCAGGGACGTCATTTCACCAAAATGCCAGGGGTAGTGGAAGTAACATCACACGACCCTTGGTGACATCACAGGAAGTGATATCATTTGACCCCACCCCAAGGTGATATCACGGGATGGAATGGAACGCGACCTTTCATCCGTTGACAAAACAGGAAGTGCTATCACATAGCATTGTACACTACAAAAAATATGGATACAATATCACTATAATGTGATGTACATTTCATACAAGAATGGATCGCCATATGTATCGTTAAGATCAGTATGTATAGGCCCATATTACCAAATTACTGTGAATGCAAGCAGACGTCCATGACCAAATGATAATGATGTGTTATTATATAGCACTTACGCTTAAGCGCTTTATATAGAAGAAATATACACCCAATATCACCCAATGTCACCCAACCTGTGTTGGTACTCATTTATCGACCTCAGAAGGATGAAAGGCTGAGTTGAGGTGTTTAAGAACAGACTAAATCAGTGACTCACCCCCAGAAGTGTGCCTGAAATAAACCTTTAATGAGTCTAGCAATTATTATATAGAATTCCAGAAAGACACATTATTTGGTATTCCTAATCTTTCTTATTTAGGGTCAGTGCTGAAAGTGTTAGACTTGTGGCACTCCTTTTCTTCTTTTTCTACTTTGTTTTATAAGGGGCTTTAACAAGAAAGCCAGCCACTCAGAACTAAAGAGCCACATGGTGCTGGCCACAGCCCATGAGCTTGCATTACAAAAAAAAAAAACTTTTTTTTTCTTTTTTTTTCTAGAGGTCACAAGGGTGACCACAGAGGTCGCAAGGGAGACCTCAGAGGTCGCAGTTGCGACCTTTGGTGACCCCTAAATGACTTCCCTGTGTGTGGTATGTATCTTAGGAGAGTGGTCCTTGGAAGAGGGTGGGTAGGTGCAGGGTGTTTTCTACCCAAGGCAGTTGCAGTGATACACACATCTATGGAGATATATCACTGTCATGGAATGTTGGGCAACACTTCTAGCAAAAAGAAAGACCAATTAAAGACTAAGAGGAAGTAAGCAAGCTAATTGTATGTTTCAAATGATGTCAAAACAGGAAGAACTGTGCACTTGGTTAAATGGTTTAGCTTAGTACTGTAAATATGTGGTGCATTTCTTGAAAGTACAGACCTCAATCAAGCAGACCTTTATTTGAACACTGTTTATTATTGTCAATACATGCTTGCATTATGTCCTTTAACTTCTCCGCTGATGGTGATCTAATTCCATACTCTTAATGATTAGAAGTTGTTTTATTGCGTCCTGCTTTGCCACCCTATTTTTCCTAGCCACATACTCTACAATGTGGCCCCTGAAAGTGTTGTTATACACATCCCTTATCGGACTCGGGGAGAGGTCCTCCGAATAATTCAAATAAAACAATTCTTGTATGAATTTCTCTAATGAGGTTAAGAGGTCAGGGGAAAGGAGTGAGGCTGTGCTGGGACGCCATTCAGCGCTTCTGTTCGGTATCACCTCCATACTAGGTTAGCAACTACCAGGGCATGATCTAAAGTTAAAAGGGGAGAAATGTTGGTCCGATGTGCATGTGCCACCATCTGCTTACTCATGAACAAGTCATCTATTCTTGAGAAGGGGGACCGGTCCAGGGAATAAAATGTAAACTCCAGTGGGTCAGGGTTGCAAGACCTCCATGCATCGGAAAGCTCATTACACTGGACAAATCGTTGAAAGTCCTTGTGCATTTTGGAGGGGCACATTGTGATTCATTGTCAAGCAATGGGTCTGTGGGAAGGTTACAATACCCCACAATATTCACAGATGAGCAGTTAAGTTCTGGATTGTTTTGTCTAAGTTTCCCCAAAACTCCGGATCAGCCTGGTTTGGCCCATAGATGTTTACAATTTCCATCAGAGTAGTTCCAATCTTACAAATAATCGCTAGCTGTCTACACCTTTGGTACAATCTTGTCTCTAGGACTTGTATCTGACACTTTTATGGACCAGTATAGATGCCCTTGGTGCCATCAGCATTCAACCCTTTTACCTGGCTCAACTGTTGACTCTTAAGCATAGCACAATCTTTTCCAGAGAGGGGTGTTTCTTGAATAAGGTCCACATGGGCCTTCAGCTTCCTCAAATGTGACAGGAGATCAATGCCGGAAAACTACAGACCGATAGCTCTCCTGGTTATGCTGGGCAAACTTTATGCTTCTCTACTACTAAATCAATTGAATCGATGGCTGCTAACTAATGGCCTTCTAGACAGATTTCAAGCGGGCTTTGTAAAAGGCCTGGGAACAGCCCCTCTGGCCTTTATTATCTCTACTTAAGGTGAAAAGTATGCTGTCAAATACCAAACTACATCTGGTGTTTGCTGAGTTTTCGAAGGCTTTTGACAGCATTGACAGAAACACACTATGGCACAAACTGGCTGAGAAAAAATGCCATGGGGTGCTGCTGGCCCAAATAAAAGCCCTCTACTCTAACACCTCCATTAGAGTATGACTCAATACTGCTGGGCTATTCAGTGAGGACATTTCTACATACAGAGGAGTGAAACAACGCTGCCCCCTAGCTCTGACTCTCTATAATTTTTATATCACGGACCTGGGAGAACATATGAATTCCATCCAGTGTTTTCCCCCAAAAATGGGCTTAATGAAAGTAACCAATTTACTGTACGCTGATGACATTGTTCTTTTAGACTATATGGAAATACGTCTCCAAAGTTCGCTAAATTGTTTACAGAAGTACGCTGAATCAAATAATCATGAAATTAACACCCAAAAAACAAAGATTTTGATACTTAAAAAAGTCCCTGAGGGTACGAAGAAGACATTTAAATGGCACCTGAATACTAAGGAAATCGATAAGGTGTCCTCATTTAAATACTTAGGAATTGTGATAACCAATAGTAGCGTAGAAATCCAAGCTGCTAAATCAATGAAACTGAAGGCCAAAACACTGGTGAGTCAGGCGCGGATCCTAAAAAGGAAATACTGTAAATTCTCATTGATGCCCATAATTGAGTTTTACAAAGTGAAGGTAATCCCGACTCTAATTTATAGCTCTGAAGCCCTCCTTAATCTATCATCTAAATGATGGGCCTTAATTGAAGACTGTTTTGGGGAAAAATTCTGGACATGCCCACAGGTGCCAGTCAGGTGATTAGAAAAGATCTTGGCCTGATATCACTGTTAATGGCAGCTCAATGGAATAAACTGAGCTTTTACACGAAATGCCAAAATAACGAGAGAACACCAATGTTGGAAAGGATCTAGCAGGAGCTACAGTACGGCAGGAATCCTCAAATATTGTCATTGGTGGAGGAGTGTGAAGCAGTATTGGCGTGGAAAGTTTGTCTAGGTGTGTTCAAACAAAATTGCATTATGAAAGTATTTAAAATTGCACTCTAGGTGTGTTCAAACAAAATTGCATTGTGAAAGTATTTAAAATTGCACTGTGAAACCTAGGCCTTTTCCCCCTTACAGGATTCTCAGACTTAGGTGCGTTTCTCCAGTATCTAAATATCACTGTGATAGTAGGGCCATCTGTGGTTGACTTCTTAGCTAAGCACTCTTCTAGCAACTGGCTACAACTGAGTGCCTGTTGTCTTGTCCAATTGTCAACTTCTCATCTCTCTCTGTCTTGTCTGCTTCCACCCCACCCTGTGTCCTTCCATAGCTTCTCCATAGTGTCCTTCTCTAGTGTTCTCCCCTACCTCTACCACTCCCTTACTCTTCTATCCTCTCCCTACCTACTCTTTGTTGCTCTCTGTCTCTCCTATCTTCTCTAACTGCTTCTCTATTGACTATCCTGCTCTCCTCACTAAATCTGGTAGGAAGAAGTTTCAAAAGGATATCTTCGTCTCCAACCCAGGCCTCCCTATCGCTGACACCTATGCCAGTGCCGCCTCGAGGTAAACCTTCACCGACATCCTCTTTGTCTTTCCCTTGTCAGACCTATATGGTCTGTGTGCTTTCTCCTTTCTCTCCTTCTCCCATCAAAGGTGGCACCCGGTGGGAGGCCCTCCTGGCCTCCTTCCACTCCTCAAAGGTCATCATTAATGTTTACTTGAATGGTACTGTCTTGGTCCAAGGCCCTCAGGCCAATCTCCTCCTCTTTGATAGATGCTTCCCGTGCCTCATCAATTTCCTTCCTTCTCCTGCTGTCCCCTCTCTTCCCTCCATGGCTTCCTCGTCTTCTACTGCTGTCTCCTCCTTGGCTACCTTGCCCTCTCCTCCTTCTTCTACACCTCCGCAGGGCGTACCTCTGATTTGTACCCCTCCCCGGAAGTCTTTCAAGGATGGCGACCTTCTCCATATTGCCACTCTTTAACCTCACTCAGCTGTCAAGCACTCCTCTGACATCTGCTGCCTCCTGGAGAAACTTGCCCTTGAAGTCCTCTGTCTCACCGAGACATGGTTCACAGCCAGCTCTGTCACAAGCTTTGAAACTCTCCTCCCTGACAGCTACAAGATCTTCTCCGCGCCCAGGCCCAACTGCTCCGGAGGGGGTGTAGCCCTGATCTTCCCTAAGTGGATTCCTGCCTCTGTCATTCATACGCAGGCCTACTCCTCTTTCGAATGCCTTGTCTGCAGGCTCTCTCTCTCTCCTAGCCATTCCCATACTGTGGCTACTATCTAAAGGCTACCTGGTCAGATCTCCTCCTTCCTCTCTGAATGGGCAGACGTTTCTTATTCCCTCCTGGTCTTGACCACTCAACTCCTCCTTCTCAGAGACTTTAACATCCACCTGGATGCTTCCTGTCCTTCCTCTGGACTCTTTTGTGACCTCTGTGACTCTCTCTCACTCTCTATTATCCCCTCTGGTTCGACTCACTCTGCAGGGCACACTCTGGATGTTCTGGTCTCCTCAGACCTTCCCCTCTCTATTCCTCTCACCACTCCTCTCTCCTGGAATGATCATGTTCTCCTTTCCTCCCAGCTCTCCCACTCTTCGCCCCAGACTAAGCCAATTCCCCTCCCGCACCAGTTACACACCTGCACTGACTCCCTGGCAACCCCCGCACTTGGGGACTGTTTCCTGTATCCCTACAGTCTCCCACCAGCACTTGACACCTGATCTCTGCACATACCCTTGCACTTGCCACCAGCTGGCCTTGCTTCTCTTATAGTTTTTATTTATTCTATTACCCTATGTACTGCACTGTCCCCACCTCCTTCCCACGCTGCACTTTTCCTCTTCCCCCTTCCCCTGCACTTGCGCGTTCTGAATGACACTTGGTCTAGTTGGATCGCTGCCTCTGTCTTTCCTCTGTTCCCCCTCCCTTGTCGCTTTGCGGTTTGAAACACTTGTGTATAGGCACGTTATAAATGCCATATCATATCATAACTCTGAGACTTGCTCCTTACCCCAGGTACAATAAAGAAAAAAAAAACTCAAACAAAAGGATTGGGTAACCACCATTGAGGAAGTAGCTCTGTTCAAACACTCATCGGGACCGGGCAGCAGAATCAAGAGAAATGGGATGGCTCCAACCTTACCTAAAAAAATGCCCAGATGCAGGGCTACGTGCATCTTTTATGAGAATTTGTTTCAACATTTGCAATACACGGAAAATTATTGCAGACCGCGACTCCACCAAAACCAAAAGTTCTTCATGTTAATGTTAATGTTAAAGGATATTTGTACTGCGCACTATCACCAGCGGAGTGGTCCCCTGGTGCTCTGGCGGCTCTGAAAGAGGGAAGGGGGGTGAGTTAGTTGGAATAAGCAGGAAAAGTGCAAAAGAGCAATGATGTGCTGTTGGCAGCCTCAGCCCAGTGGGTCCGTTGGCTGGGCGTGGGGTGTTTTTTACGGTCGGTAGTCGTTGTGTACTGTTGTGCAAGTCTATGTGTGGTTTGTTTTGTTGTTGCAGTGTAGTGAAGTTTATGCGGATTGCTGTGTTTTAGGTTTGTGGTTGTGTTTGGTTAGAGTTTGAGAGGTGTATGCAGAGGGATGAAATTGTTAGTGGATTGGTTAGTTGGTATTGCTGTCCTTGCAATTGTGTCTAGGTGTGATGCTTGCTATCATTCACTATTCCATCTGAGTGTGGCCCTTGCTAATCTTCAATATTCTGTCCAGATGCGAGGCAGGCCAGTGATAACGATTTCATCCAAGTGTGGCACTTGTCACATGCTAACATTCACATTTCTATCTAGATGCGATGGAAGCTAAAGTTAAGAATTCCATCTAAGTGTGGCACATGCTAACATTCACATTTCTATCTCGATGTGACAGAAGCTAAAGTTAAAGTCATGTAGATTCTGCAATAAAACAAACAGGAAAGAAACACTCAAGCACCTCTTCACCACTTGCCCTCATTTTACAGAGCAAAGGACACGCTGGTTTGGACACTGTTGGGTGTCCTGACCCACGTTTGAGCTATCATGCTGCAACATTTGGTGCTGTGGGCTTAGAAAATCCAAGATAGCCAAAAAGCCCACATGTGCGCCAGAATCCAGGAGAACCACGCAGTTTTGCGTACACCAAAATGGCTGCCTAACTTGCCACCCACCAGTGCGAGCATGATGGGCCAGGGTGCCATGAGTGGAATGGGTGCCAAAGGTAAAACAGCAGCGCCTGTTAGCCCAAAAACGCTTTAAAATTACCTTTGGTTTCTCTGAATGCCAGCTCAAAATGCCTATTTTCAAACATTGCAACACATCCAAAAATCTCACTGAACACCAGCGGACATCTGGCAGAATGAAGTATGTGTGCATACAAAATCTGGGAAGATGAAGAGCCCAAAACAATGTTCATAACAAAACTGGCTGAGCTATGCATGTCAGCAGCCTAACTGAAACTGGATTAAAACCACCAAAATCGAAATGTTTAAATTAACTGAGTGACCTACTTTTAAGTGTCACATAGTTTGTAACTGTTAAAATGTCATAGTTTTGAACTTAGAATCAGCATTCTAGCTGCATATGTAAAAATTGTATTGACTTAAACTGGGGAACAAAAAGTGACATTTTAGCTGAAACCTGGCTTAAGGAAACTGGAATTCTGCCAGACAGCTACCCCCGACAGGAGTGGGGTCTTGCCCAACAAATGCATTCCCAGGCCTGGCTGCATTCTGTTGCCCCTGCCAAAAGGAGGTCACCCACTCTCTGATTGAATTACCAGGGGACTGCAAGAAACTAAACAAAGGGCCCAGGCAGAGGTTTATTGGGGGGGTCATAAATGGCTTCCTTTTGAACAAAGCCCTTCCTTGACTCAGGCAGATGTTATATTGGGGGCGTCGTAAAAGTGGCTTCCTCTTGGCAGAAACGGGGAGGGGCAGCCCCCTCTGAGGACAGGCTGAGCTTAAAGAAAGTGGATGGACTGGTTTCTCCACCATGTGACCTGGGAAGACACACCCCTGTTGGCCAGAATATGATTTTAAGAAAGATGTATAACTCATGGTGCGGACTTGTCAAAATTATCTAAATGATACCATAATTCTTGTGATTTTTCTGCCCACATTTTAAGAGGTTTTAGGACCCGGTGGTATGATCTGGGGGTTTACGAGCGGAAAAGAGGCTGTTACTCTAAATGTATGCATGTTAAAAATCTGACACTTCCTTATCTAAATGCCCACATGCCTTGCAAACAATTGTATACATTTGGAGAAAAATCCGATATGAGGAAAGCTACTAAAAAGCGCAAAATGTTGCCATTTCTGAATGCAAGCCCCCAGGAAGAGCAGAGTTTGAACAGAGTATACCTCATGTGATATGTGATGGGTGCATGTAATTTTAAACAACTGTGTATCTGTGCAATATGTATTTGGGTCAAATATAGATTTATGTGCAATTTGACAGGGGAGTGTCCTTTCTGCAGGCCATAAAACAGAATCACCATGACTCACATTTCCTTTCCCCTATCAAGGAAGAGAGAGAAGCTTGACCAATGATCAGTTCAGAGAGGGGCTGGCTTAGTGATGCTGTGCACACACCCACTTTCAAAAGACATAAAAAGAGCCACTGGAAGCTAGAGAGGGGAGAAAAATCCAGTTGCTGTGGAGCGTTTTGCCAGACCACACAACATCCAGAGGATACCAGTTCCAGACTGACTCCAGCTACATACTCCAGAACCTAGAACTTATACTTTAGAACCTAAATCAGAGGCCTAAAACCACAAGCTGAGTTCTCTGCAGCAGGCCTCAAATCATTGCAAGCTACTCACAGCCGGGCGAGCTGCTTGAATCCCCTGCCAAGAACTTTTGCTAGGACCAGTGCAGAGATCCAGGAGCCGTGCAGAGACCGCTGTAACCGGACAGACCAGACCAGTGCCAGACCAGACCAGCAGAGCAGAGGCCAGACGCTGTGCGCAGAGACCGTCCGTGGCGAGACCGGAACCGAAGTCCAAAACCTGACAGATCCGTGGCGCGACCCAGACCTTCCAAATATATTGTGAGTACAGCTAGGACGGGGCAAAACCAAATCTCTTAGTTTAAAGTGATATAATTCAATCTATTTAACCTAAGTAGAACTGCCTCCTAACTGTCACCTGTCATTTGTAAAGCTGCACCACTGTCATTTGTCAATTCTGCAGCTGCAAAGCTGTCACCTGTCATTTTGAGTTTACTTTAAATCCGAAAAACGACCTTTACAAAATCGTTCATATCTCTGGAACAGTTTGGGCTACGAACTTGGTTTAACTTTCCTCTGAAAGCTTAGAAGCTAAGCTTTCCAACAAGCCTAGAACCGACTTCCTACCGCTTATATTTTTTTCGCAATCACGATTCACGCACTCGCAAATTTTACCACGATTTGCGATTTGGTTAAAAATCCAGCCACGTGTAACCATCAGCAGTCATTTCGTTCCTTGCTAAATATTTGTTGGCCTCTTAATCACCATCTCTGAATCATTGCTAAAGTGAGCCTGAACTCATCCCAAGTATCTCTCACTCACCCTGAACTTCCTAAAGGGAATTAAAACCATTTTCGGCATATTTTTCACTTCCTTGCCACCACATTCAAAGCACTTGGGACGGTGTTTTAAAACTCATACCTGATTTCTCTAAGTTGCTGGGGGGGGGATTGAACTGAATTATATTTGATTGCATTTCTAAGAACTGTGTGCTCTCCTCTTCATCTCCTTACATTGCATAAAGGGGGGGGGTGAATTGTCAAAGAAAAGTGATTGCTTGTTTTGTTGAAGTCATATCAAGTTATTTCTGTACTGCATTTTATTCCTCATTGCTTTTCCCTTGAAATCATAAAAGTATTGTTGCTACTTTATCCATCCTACACCAACTCTTCATTGATTATAAAGAAGTGTGCTAGTGTCAGATTACCCCTTGTTGATTAACATTATATTTATAAGGGCGATATTGATTATTAATTTATTATAAAAGCGTGGTATCTATATTTTGTTTTATTTCTCAAATACACCTTTTAAACTTGCAAAACAGAACTACTTCTTGGCTCAGTGGGGTCAGGGGGATTCTAAGAGAGGGTTGTTATATAGGGGTAGTCATCCAGAACTCATGAACTGGACATAAAGATATATCAATAAGGGTTTCCATTCAGTATCCCAGACTAGGCATTGACTTAGCTGTAGTGTTGAATTGAATCTTCTTACAAATTGGGGGCTCGTAGCCGGGGATTCCGGATTAGATCTATCACTTGTGCAGATTAATACAGTGTGCTAACTGACAAGATACATACATCCGGTCGGATCACCACGCTGTGTTACGCTGTAAAGCACTCCTCAAAGGAACGCTCTAAGGAAACGGTCTGTTTTGCAAAATAAAATTCAAACTTCTATAAGTCAGGAAGGAACTCAAATTCCAGAATGACGACCTTGGTAGATATGAAAATAGCCAGAGAGCACTTCTAACATAAGCTATTTGTGAGAGGCGAATGGACTCATCAGGACCAGACGGTCTGGTTGCAGGCAATCGCACCCCAGATCACTGAAACAGGGTCAGATAAATGGAGAGACCAGGGTCCCTTACATGTGGCCCTGAGTGAACTATATATGGCCCCTAAATCCAAGGATGAGCACAACAAGATTGCCAGGGTAGCGGCATATTTATATTTACATGTGGGAGCCATGCAGGACAAATGTGCTGAAGGCCAAGATCTGGTGAGTAGGCAACTGCTGGCATTACAGAAGGCCCAATCTGATCTGGACTCTTCTGAGCAGAGGCTGCACAGAAGCCAGGAGTCCGAAAATGAGAGTAGACAGTACATCATTAAAATAAAGAAGGATATGGATATCCTGCAACAGGAAAAGGCTGACCAGAATACCAGAATTCTGGCTTTGCAGAAGGAGCACCAAGACAGTTTGGACTCCTTACTGCAGAGCAGGAAAAAGCTGGAGCAACAGATCAATTTCAACAGGGCATGCACAGAGCAGGTAGCCACCCTGCAAATCCAACTAGACAGAGAAAAAGAGGAGAGCAATAAATTGATTCTGAAAGACCTGCATACCCAGGCAGAGTTTGATGAAGAACGCCAGAAAGCTGGTGCCTTTCAAAGGCAGAGGGACGACCTGGCATCACAAATGCAGGCTCTTGGTCAGGAAAGGGATACCTTAGGCCAGGAAGTCTGCCACTTAAATAGGAAAATGGAAGAAAATCACAAGGCCCTCCAGGGACTGGGTGACCTCCAAAAAGAACACCAGAACTTGTTAGAGCACACCAGGAGGATGGAGGATGCTCTGGCAAGAAAGGAGCAGGCCAATAGGGACACAGCTCAGGAGGTAAGCCTCCTGCAGCAAAGACTGGCCCAGTGCTCCAGGACCAATCAGGAGGCACAGAGAGAGAATGAGGCTCTCTGTCAGCACAATGATAGGCTCCAGCAACAGGTAGCGATGCAGGAGAGACTGATAGAGTCTAGTAAGGCCTTAACTGAGGAACTGAAAGCGCAGGCTCTTGCATTGCAACAGGGAGCAGGGGCGGATAGAGACCAGGTTCGCTGGGAGAGGGAGACTCCTGAGCATAACCTCAGGAGCCCTAGTACCAGAGGCCTTCATATCTCTCAGTCCCTGGACTCTGCCAACCCCATGTCCCCTGGCGCGCATGAGCACCGGGCCACAGGGATGGCAGATTACTATCCAACCAGAAGTATGGGGCTCATAGGCCAGTACCTCCAGGAATGGAGGGGCGGGCATCCGGGTATGGGCACCCAAGCACAGTGCAATTTAGTGGGGAACCCCAGGAGAGTAGGCCCATTAAGGGCATCCTGAAAACTTCTGCCCAGTTAGGTCAGTGGGGGGGTACCCATCAAATCCTGGCAGCAAAGAGGAATCTGAAGACTCCTCTGAACGGCACAGGACACAGGAGACCAGGTCCCCACATTCTGCCAGCCATTCCCAGGCTCGCAGAATCCGGGAAAACCTGGAAGATCAGACAGGAACCTCTGGGAGCAGTGCCTCTGAGTCAGAGGATGAATGGACCAGGGTTACCCTAACCAAAAAAGCCAATAAGGCAAAAAGGGCCTTGCTTAAGGACCCATTGAAGCAAATAAAGGCAATAAGGAGTGTTATCACGCCTTATCATAAGAACGCCAAGTATTCTGTTTGGGAGCACTTAGAGCTGTTTGAGCAAATGATGGAGACTTTTCATTTGAAGGACAGCCAAAGCTGTATTCAATATGTAAAGTGGACCTTCTCACCAGAGTACTCCAGTTTCTTTGCGGGGCTGGAGGACCAAAATCATTCAAGGTGGTCCACATACAGGGCGGCCATCTTGAAACATTTTTCTGTGCACAGAAATCCCCAAGAGGCTCGCAAGGCAGCCTACAATTTGCAATGTGGGGAGGATCAGGCCCCACAAGAGTTTGTGCAAGAATTAAAGCGTGCTTTTGCGCAGACCACCAGAAGGGTGCGCACAGACAGCAAAGAGTTTGTCAATACATTTTTCCATGCTCTCCCTAAATATATAATGACCCAGCTCGTGAGAGATTTTCATGAGAAAAGGTCTTTAGACTGGGTCATTGAACAGGCTACTCGGATCTATGAGGTGCAGAAGCCTATCGAAAATAAAAATAACGCGCCGAAAAACCCCAAAACCAACAGCACCCCTGCTGCTGCCAAGGTGGCAGAGGTAAAGGTTGCCCCCGTTTTAGATTTGGAGATGGGGGGGGCCTAAAAACCTGCCTGCACCAAATAATTCACAGCCCAGAAGGCCCTCGGGCCAGTCACAGACAGGGAGTAGAGGAGGTAGTCCCACAAATGGGGTCCCCCGCTCTCCTGACTATGTAAGTCCCCGCTATAAGGGAAACCGACCAATCCTGGGTTATGTGTGGACTCCTCCAGCCCAAGGGGGGGATCCGGCCAAGCACCTAACCCAGGGAACTTTCCTCCCAACTTCCCACAGGAGGGCAGAAATTCTCCAAATCCTGGGCAGAACTTTTTCCCCAGGTATCCACCCAATTTCCAGCCCCAAAATCATCCATCCTTCTTTCCCCAATTCCCTGAGCCCAGACAACCTAATCCGGGAGAGGGGTAGGCCAAGGGTGGAGGAGTACCAAAATCTTCCCAACCAGGGGTACTACCAGAGAAGGGATAGCTACCTTTCCCGGGATCAGCCCAGGGGAGAAAATAGAGCCCCGTATCAGCCTGAGCGGGTTTCACAACTTGAGCGCCAGGTCCAAAATATGGCAAAAGATCTGGGTCACATACTGGCTCAACAGAACCCTCAGATGAGCATGCTACCGCAGAATGCCCCAAACTCGGGACCTGGTGCTCCAGAACAATGACGGGGGCAGCACCCCGATAACCCACCGGTTTGAAGTGGGAAAAGTGAACAAAAGGCTCCCACCAATCCCCTCTCACCCCTGGCCTAGAGGATCACGGCCCAGACACCCGCCACGAGAGGAGTTTGCCCATCTATCAGATGACCAAATACCCTGGTACAGGAACATACGGATGCGCCCACTCACGTGCCCACCCGCCTGCCCACCAGCCTGCCCTGCACATGCCGACACCTGCGGCATGGATGGACTCGACTGAACCATCCAGCACTAAATCAACACATCGTTAGAGATGCCATGACGACCTAGCCAACGGTCAGCACACCCGTGCAAACATGCACACTGGACACTCCCACACCAATCCACACGAAGAACATACTCAGTGCTATGACGTAGGCGACGGACACACCCACGGACGTGCATCTTTATTATTTTTCACATAGGCTTTTCAAAATGCAGAAACGCAAGATGCATAATGAACTCATCTAAAAAGCTTGCTCACGCTCCATAACGAGAAATATAACGAAGACACGATACTGGGGATGAAGCAATATGATACCATAACCTAAAGAGCCTGTGTATCAAATGGCTCCACCTATGCACCAGACCCAATGAGCAAGAGTTCGGTTGCTGACCCTGCAGAATGAGCCCGGCGAAAGCAGACAGTCAAGGGCACAACGTTGCAAACTCGCATACCGCAAGCCGACGCCAAGGTCACACCTGCAAATTAAGCCAGGCACAGTGAGAAATGCAATATTAATTGTGCAGAATTCTGTCTCAAACACGGTCCCACCTCACGTGACCAAGCCGAACCTGATAGAGTGCCAAGCCCAGGAGGAGGGAGGCGCCTGGATCCCCCGTCTCAAGACACAGGCAGATACAATTAAGCGACTCAATGGACATCTGCGGCGGTGGGAGTAGTCGGCCTTCCAGCATATGAATAAATCCTCACATTGTCTGCACATACCCATAGTGAAACATTGTTGCAAATGACAGGTGCACCGCGAGCTGGGAACAGCGAGGGTCCCAGACTGGGGAGCTTGCGGGTGGACCAATCAGAACATGGGGCTCTTATCACTGACGCCATTAACATTGACCAATCCTCAGGGGTCTTCATGTAACAATTTTTATGTATCAAATTGAAGGGACAACCCAAGTATACCACCTGACTGACCCTTAACCAGTAACAACGTTCTCTATACGTATGCTATACTAACCCTACCACTCGGGGAACCAATCCAGAGTGGCGATAGGTTTTTTGCTAACTTTCCCAGGTGACGCAAGTAGCGCGTCATACTAAGGTAAAAAGGGCCTGCGAGCCCCACGATGAGGAGAGAGTGTCAGGACGGACGTGTACGATCCTTGACCCATCCCTGCCGTTTTGTTTAATAAACAGCAGAACCACCTTGCTTCTTGCGTGTGTCTCATACTCTATCTCCTTTTGGGATATACGGGAGGAGTTGGGGCCTCCCTGCCCGGAGGTCCGCGGACGGCCCAGCCGACCTCAGGAGAATTTCCCCCCGACAAGTTGGAGGCGCTGCTGAGATCTGTTTAAGATCTGCTTTTATTTTATTTTTCCGAGTGCTCCCGTTGCGAGGAGGCCCGGCGGCGCAGCCCCCTCTGCCGCTGCCCCCTTTTGAGGACTACAGGACCATCACGGAACTGCGAGACGACCGGACAGCGCAATCCGGATATTGGCCCTCGGGAGCCGGTTGAGAAGTATCCCGCCCGCGGTTGGCGAGTGTCCAGACGTAGTCCAGATGAGGGGAGGTGGCGAGCCGCTTGGAGGGGTGCACGCAGTCGAGCGGCCCCGCATCAAGAGAACTTGGTGAGTATGCCACGCCCAACAAGCAATGTGAAATTGTGAGGGAGGGGGGAGGAATTGAATACGGGAGGTGGGAGGTGTTGCACAGGTGCGCGGCGAAGGTTTGATAATTTAGTGTTGGCAATGAAATGAATGGTAGCCGGACGAGTGCGAGAGCAGTCCGCTACATTACGGGAGAGAAGGGGGCGGAGCACGAAAACATCACGTGTGGCCGCCCGTAGACACTAATTGGCCTAGGTCGCGACCATGTGTAAGGGTGTGTGTGTGCGCGGTTTCCTACGATTTGGCAATTATTGATCAATGAGTAGATGAGGATCCCTATTGATCGAGCAGGAAACTCGATAGATAGATGACGTTTCCCTGTAGGCGGTAGCTAGCTAGTTGCCCAATACGGAAGATAATTGGCTGGTTAAGCCCTCCTGTCTAGGGGCGTATCACACGCGAGGCGACGCAGCGTGCGGAGTCCGATTATATTATTGATTACCTTGTTCCAGGAGCGACAGGAAGACAGCTGTGAGGTTAACGGGGGTAGATTGCAAGTGTATTTTGGACTTAAAGAATATATGAAGAACTTAACAGTAGTTAGAGAAGAGATCGGTGACATCGCCAGCAGGGCTTTCATAGGACATCTCGAGCACCAGGCATCTTTATTTTTGAGTGGCGGGGAGGAGAGCTGTGGTAAGGGCGTGGAAACTGAGGTAAACGGTAATGAGTTGATCGGGGGGAAGGCGAAAAGGGGAACGTGGCTGCGCACGGAGAACGCCGGCCACGGCAAGTGTAGGAGAGGGAGGAGGAGCAAGTGAAAGTAGGACGGCTATATAAGAACGTCACAAGGGGCACGCAGCCGCAGGGGGCTACGTGCGCCTCGGCCGCAGGGGGCCGTAAGGGTGTTGTATAAAGGAAGAAAAGAAAGAAAAGAATATACAAATGTAAATACTATATTTTACTAATTTTCCTTAGCGGACTATCGCAAGTCCCCAAACTTACGGGGCCAGGTAAAGATATAAGACTGTATATTGTAAACTGTTAGTAAGATAACCGCTACCAAATAGGGGAAGGATAACAAGTGGACCGCTACTATGTCATACGGGGCAGGATCGGGAGGGTGGGGGAACACCCTCACTACCCCGCTGCAACACATATGTAAAACACTGTCACCCCATAGGGAGAAACTGCTCAAGTATAGCATAGAATGGACACAGGGGACGGACAACAAAATGACGACACCATGGCCACCTAATGGTAGCTTCGATCCATATACCCAACATTCACTATTAAACCATCTGCATAATACATACAAGGGGAAGAAGTTGACACACCACGTGGAGGTGTTCAACTTATGGAGGATGTTCCAAGGGTCCCGACCAGGACCAAACGGAATGTTCATTGTGGGGGAAACAACGGGAGATAAGGAGATTAAGGAGGAGGGAGAGAATGGGGAAAAAGAGAGTGAAGGCACACAGAACACGGGGAACGGACAAGAGGGAGGAGAAAAGAGTGACAACTCCAACAAAAATGAAATAAAAAAGGAACAGAGCCACGATATACCCCTAGCGAAGGTAGTGAAAACAGAGGGAGGGGGGTTGTATCCTTTAAGAGAACTAGGAGAAATAGCAAGAGAACAATTAAGGGCGGCTGAGGGGTACTCGAACCCGGCATACAGCCCGCCTCCATATACAGCTACAGGTGGCCACACGGGAGAGGAGCGGACTAGTACGACGGGATCAGCTCATAGGAAGATGCCAGCAGGGGAGGGGAGGACTGGAGGAGAGCAGACTACGGACGTAGGAAATGATGAGTGGGTAGCTGCGCAGGTACTATTAAAATTACGAGGTTCATTAACAGGAGAAGAGAAGGAGGTAGTAAGGAAAATGGACGAGGATAATACCAGGGAGAGTGAAATGAAAGGGGAAGAGGGGAAAAGAAAGGGGGAAGAGCTGTTACGACAAAAGGAAGAGATTTTGGAGGAACGATTAGCAGAATTAAGGGATGAGCAGAATGCACTGATCAAGCAGCTCGAGAGGGGGGAAAGAGAGAGAGCACGGGAAAGGAAAGAAGGTAAGAATGAGTTGGAAAAAATGAGAGAACGAACTGAGGAGCAAAGGAGAGAAGCCGAAAGGGTAAAGGCAGTAGCAGAAAGGGTATCAAGAGCAGCACTGCGTGACAGGAAAAGAGAGGAAGAGGAGAAAGAAAAAGAAATGTCAATATGGAAGAAGATATTACTATCAGAAACGACAAGGAAATACGAAGAAGGGAGGATGATAGAGAGTATATTAGAACGGGAGAGGGAGAGATGGGAAAGGAAGAAAGACGATGAAAGGATATTGGAAAAGATGAGTAGTGAAGTAATGGAAGAATTACAAGAGAAAAGACTGTAAATTGGTAGAGAAATAGCGGAGAGAAATGAAGGGGAAAGAGAAGATAGGAGAGGGGAGAGTGAAGTAAGGAGGCATGTATATAGAGGTACAGAAGTAGCAACAACATCAGCACAAAGGGGAGCGATTGGTAAAGAAGAGAAGGGAGGAACGGACCTAATAGACTTAAGAACAGTAACGATTAGGGGGAAAAAGACAGATTGGGGGTTGCCATTTACGAATGACTTTTGTAGTGAGGAAGAAGAAGGAATGGAGAAGGAAGGAAGAAATAGTGAAAGGGAAAGCCTAGATAAATTATACACCACCCGGACAAATAGAGACTCACCATGGATCTGCAGGAGAAAGGAAGAACTGGAGAGAAGTGAGGAGGAAGAGCAAGGAATAGCGGAAAGGCAGACACGTGAAGCCACACCGTCACCATCCCGTCCTACATGCTCCACCACCTCACGCTCATTACGTGCAACATGCCCATCTAAACTCGCGCACTTCACAAACGAACTGACACCCTATGCAGGAAGGCTTAGAGACCTCCCTGGACGCAGGCAGGGAGAACGAATACACACGCTCACATTAAATAAAGGAAATGGTGAAAGAAGGGGAAATGATGGAGGAGAAACAGTTCCGAGCAGGAGAAATATGGACGAAATTGACGATGTAGAAGAGACGGAAGAAGAGGAGGGGTGTGCGGACTCTATTTTGTGGAACCCAGGGGGTCAAACGGGACACAACTTAATGCCACTTCTGGAGAGGGGAGGGGTTAGACCACAATACGTCCCTTGGAAGCATGCAGACAAGGAAAATATAAAGTGCAGACTCCCATCATTAAGTGGAGGTGCGGGTAAATGGATATATGAAATGGAAAAACACACCGCAGGACAGAAATTGGCAGTGGGAGACGTAAAGGGCCTTCTAATATCAATATTAGGGGATGCAGCGGATGACATCTGGAAGAGAGCGGGCTTCCCCGGGGTCACAATAACAAACACATCACACGATGGGGCACCATTTGCAAACTGCAGACATGCATTATGGCAGGCACTGAGGGTACAGTATCCAGACACATCAGACATAGGAGCAATTACCTTGCGCAAGATGCGTGAGAACGAAGATCCTGTTGATTATATCCAGGAAATTCAAGAGAAGTGGCGTATGGAAACTAGAGAACAATGGGACAAAACACCAGCAATATTCTATCATATACTAGCACAGGGGCTCCCAGAAGCAGTTCAGAAACAACTGAAGAAAGTAGTGGGGATGGAAGCAAAAGCATGGCCAGAAATACAACTGACAATAGTACATCATTGTAGGACATGGCAAGAAAAAATGAAAAAAAAGGAAGAGGATAGGAAAACGGAAGAGGCTAAACTAGTACAGAAAAAACTTACTAAATACACGATGGAAGGCGCACTAATAACTACACCTACAACAATGACTCAAAGCCCCACACAAGTAGTGGCTGCACAAGATCCCTCCCAAATACAATCATCGCAGGCTGTAACACAACAGATGCTGCCACTCCAACCATACACGACTAACATGGGAGGAGGATACTCAACGCCAGGTGCTGGGTATTATAATTACAACAGGGGAAGGGGAGGAATAATGAGAGGGAGAGGATACGGATATAACACACAACAGCAGGTGGGGGGACTTAGAAATTCCTACCCCACCGGGCAACCAGTATACCAGGACAACACAGGAAGCTTTCCATGGCAGAACAGGGAACCACTGGTGTGTTGGATTTGTGGATTAGTAGGACACATGTCACGCACGTGTAGAGTGAGACCAGGCACACCATCATGGAGTGAACAGGGACAACAAAGGCCCACACAGGAACATCAGGGCATCCAGCAACAGCAGACATTGCAACAGGGAAATGAACAGCAACAACTAGTATCACAACAACAGCCACAGACATATTCACTGTCACAACAACAGGTAGCGATAACACAACAACCCCAAGCACAGCAAGTACAGCAACCTGCACAAATCCAAGACCATAACATGACCTCTACCAATACCCAACTACAGCAAACACAACTGGGTAGGGTGACGGTGCTGGGACACAACCCTTACACAGGAAGTGGTCAATCATTATACCCTCAATAGGACAGCCCACAGATGGCCTTGGTGTGTCCCATCCTGTCGGTAACACCTAATAGTGCCGAGGAACCACGCATAGAGGTAACGAAAGGTGACAAAAAATTATCATTCCTTGTTGACACCGGGGCGACCCGGTCTTGCATAAGGGAAGGTAAATTTAAGATGTCAGGTGAAGCCATGAACACCCAAGGATTCTCTGGGGCTAGGGGGTTGGTTCCCTTTACTCATAACATTCCCTTATCAATAGGGGATTATGACAAGTCAGTCCCACTTTTATATTCTAGGGCCTCGCCAGTAAATATACTGGGGAGAGACATAATGAGCAGGTTGAATATGACGATCTCCTTTACGGAGGACGGCATAATTTTCTCCACTCCAGGAATTAACATGCTCACTGCACGACAGATTATGCAAGCATACTGTGGACAGACAGTGATTAGGGCTGAGCCAGTAGATGGTGAACTGTTCCAATACGGGACAGACATGGCATTTGCATGGATGCCAGGGATAGAAGGAAAGATCTGGAGGAGGCCAGCAGCCTATTTGTTTAGACCAGAAACACCAGCCAATGAACCAGAAGGAAAGGTGATTTCAGTGGACATAGAGAGCATTATAGCAACTGCTGATTACATTGCAGTACATGCCCAAGACAGAAAAGGAAGAGCATGGAGGGCAGTGATAGCACTAGCAGAGGGATGTAGACTCACCCAGGTGTCAGATGAGGAGCTCTTCTCAGGAGAAAAGGAAGAAGGTGAAATGGTATTTATGATGAGTGTGGAAATATGGCTAAGGGTAACGTACAAACAAGTGGCACAGAAAATTGCAATGGCACTTGAGGCACCCACATCCACCCCAGTTCCCTTCTTTGAGGAGGATATGGCAAAAGTACCCACATCATTATGGACTACCAGCCCCTATGACGTGGGGTGCATAAAAAGCATAGGGGGAGTAAGAATAAAATTGAAAAAGGGTGCAATACTCCCCAGAGTGAAACAGTACCCACTATCAAAAGAGGCAGATGAGGGCATATATGAAACAATAACGGCCCTTATAAATAATGGCATATTGGTCCCATCAGAATCACCATGCAACACAGCTGTATACCCAGTGTGCAAGGCTAAAGGGGGGTCTTGGCGCTTCATACAGGACCTCAGGCCTTTGAACAACATAGTGGCAGCAGAATACCCCATAGCAGCAAACCCGGCCACAATATTGTGCGGCATTCCAGCAGAGGCATCACGGTTTACAGTGATCGACCTTAAAAATGCCTTTTCCTCAATACCACTGCACCCAGACTCACAAGATCTGACAAGCTTCACTTACAGAAACACAAAGTGGAAACACACCAGATTGCCACAAGGGTACTGCGAGTCACCCTCAATATTCAACAGAGTAATACAGATGGATTTGGGTAACATTGAAGTGGAAAGCACAGTGTTGCAGTATGTTGACGACATAATAATTTGCAGCACAAACGAAAGAAGATGCAGAGAGGACTCATTAAAGATGCTGACAATATTGGCTGAAAAAGGTTACAAGGTAGATAAGGAAAAGTTACAGTACTGTCAGGAACAGGTACTTTACATTGGTCAGCTCATATCCCAATATGGAAGAAAGATTGCACCACAAAGAGCACAGGCCATTTCAAAAACGCCATTGCCACAAACAGTGAGAGAATTACAGCAGTTCCTGGGTCTGTGCAACTACTGTAGAGCATGGGTATTTGATTACAGCTCATACATAGGACCCCTACTTGAGGCGTTAAAAGAAGCTAACAAAGGGGAGAAAAAGTTGGGGTGGACAATGGAAATGAAAGAGGCTTTTGATGAACTGAAAGATGCAATATCAACCGCTCCGGTACTGGCCACCCCAGATTATGAACGACAATTCTTTATATTTTCACATTGCGACTCAGCAGTAATGAAAGCAGTGTTGGCTCAAAAAACAAGCATGGGCTACAAACCAGTAGCGTTGTACAGCGGCCACTTGGATCCTGTGATGTTAGGTCATTTCCCTTGCGAACAAGGTCTCGCCGCAGCTGCCTTTGTGGTAGAGAAAGCATCAGCAATCACCATGGGGTGCCCAACCACACTATTTGTGGAACATGCACTATTTGCAATATTGAACAAGCCTAAGTCCACACTAACCAGGCAGAGGGCGTCAGATTATGAGATCATCTTATCTAGAGCTGAACTATTGATTGTTAGATGCAGCACGGCCAACCCTGCAAGGTTTATAGCAGAAGTAATTCAGGAAGGAGACTATGCACACGATTGTACAAAGACTACTGAAATGTACTCATGTACTAGAAAGGTTGAAGAGAACGCACTAGACGGAGGTGAGCTCTTGTTCATTGATGGGTCATCAACAATTGACCAAAGTGATGGGATAAGGAGAACTGGGGCAGCAGTGGTAAAAATGACGGAGGTACCGGTGTGTGTGGCGATGAAATGCGTACAATTACCACAGCATTACTCTGCTCAAGCAGCTGAATTAGTTGCACTGATCTTGGCGTTGAAGGAAAGCTTTGACAAACGAGTGACCATATATTCCGACAGTGCATATGTCACGTCTACTGTCCACTCAGGTTTGTCCAAATGGAGGAGAAGAGGGATTAGGAGAGCTGACGGCACTCCAGTGCAACATGCTCTCTTATTGGCTGAACTAATTGAAGTAATAAATGACCCCCAAGAATTAGCCTTGGTCAAATGTACCGCACACACTAATGGAGAAGATCATATCTCAAAAGGGAATGCAGCAGCAGACGCACACGCAAAGTATGCTGCATATTCTGGCGAGATATGGAACCCCCCAGAGTCAGAGAGAGGGAGAGGGAGGGGAATAGCTAAGGAGATGTTGATAAGAGAAGGGTACACCCATCTCCCAGCCACACAGATAATGGAGCTACAAGCGGCTGCACCAATGGCAGAAAAAGAAATATGGGTAAAAAGAGGATGTACAATGTCACCAACTGATGCACTATGGCGCCAGGGTACCACTGGAAAGATGGTAATGCCACTGGCACTATTGAACACCGCCCTGAGCCAACTACACCACCCAGCCCACACAGGCAAGGAAGTCATTGCAGCACGAATTAGGGAAGATTGGTTCTGCCCCGAGTTAAATTCCCATGTGTCAAATTTTATCAGCAATTGTCTCACATGTCAACAGTTCACGGCCGGTCACACGCTGAAGGTGATAAAAGGTACTATACCCCGGCCAGAGGGACCCTTCCGACACATCCATATTGACTATGTTGATATGATCAATGTATGTCAAGGAAATAGGTATATGATTGTAGTTGTTTGCCCATTCTCGAGGTGGATTGAGGCAGGGCCCTGCTCACACCCAGATGCATTCAGAGCAGCTAAATTCCTAGTGAGGGAGGTCTTCCCCAGGTGAGGAGTGTGCAAAATACTGCGGTCAGATAATGGCCCGCATTTCGCCAATGAAATGTTCCAGCACATCACATCCTTACTGAACATCAAGCATAAATTTGCATGTGCACATCACCCGCAGGCCAACGGTAATGCGAACGCCTGAATGGCCTATTAAAGGAGGCAATTGCAAAAATACAGCAAACAACAAAGAAGTGTTGGCTGTATTGCCTTCCGCTAACCCTATTTGAGCTAAGGAATAGACCAGGCTCCGACCACCACCTCACCCCTCACGAGGTGGTGACCGGACGTCAAATGCGCCTTCCTCTGACGCCAACATCAAGAGCATTCACTGACTATGAAAACACTGCAACTGTCCTTGGTGATGAAATGTACCAATATGTGTCTTCTTTGATTACTAGTGTAGTGTTTGTGTCTCAACAGCTCGAGCGCACGCGGGGCGGGTCTAAGAGTGATCAGCAAGAAGACGCGGATGAAGAATTGGAAAAGGGAAAACTGTGCAAAATTGCTAAAGGTGACCACGTACTACTCCGAAATTTCAACAGAAAGTGGAACAGCCCACGCTTCACTGGCCCCCACCTGGTAGAGGAAGTATCAACGAGAGCAGTAAAGCTACAGGACAAACGTGCCTGGAATCACCTACACGACGTAAAGATCTGCAAACTCCAGACCCGCCCTAGTGTCACCGACAGGGCCTTTGGAAGAACAGCAACAGTGTCACCAACGGAGGAAGGGACTTCTACCGCAGCTAATGGCCTAAGTGTCCCCATACCCTGCCACCCCCCTGACTCCCAAGAGACAACTACTGAAATAGAAAGGGGTAATTACCTACCGCCCACCCCATGGTCACACGATCAAAGAGTAAAGAGACCTCTGCCAGTTGAGCCCCAAACCCTCTGCCCATCGACCCCCTACCCACTGCAGTAATAACCCAACTGAAGGACATTGTTTTGCACATACACATGTAAACACTTGAATGTTCTCTTTTTTTTCTCTCGCACATGCAAGTACGGTGTATTATTGTACTGCTAAGAAAACAGATAACTAACAAAGTTCACTGCCCAGGAGTAGATGATACCTTCAGACAATAACTACCCTGAAGAATTATCACACCAATTTGTCTATTACATAAAAAGGCCAAAGTACCTGAAAAGGAGGAGGGTACGTGTCTACTACACAGCATTTCTCTTGGCCATAGAACAATCAATGCCCCACCTCCACCCATACTTGCCTGTCCTAAGAGATAGATCGCTTAGATTGGCGTGGGAACAGCTCTTCGCCTGGGCACTGAACGACTACTTGATAGGGAGAGCTTGAAAACAACAAATAATACTAATAACAAGCATATTGAGAATTTTCAGGCGGGCAACTTTAACATCGCAAGAAATAGCTGCCGGACTGCAGCAAGGTAAGAGCAAAATGCCGGTGAGACTAGCCTCTGTAATAAAGATGATAGGGATTTTGATGATCACCGGGTTCTTGGCTGCCTCTGTATGGCAGAACAGTTATGCTATCAATATTTTTGCTGTACCCAAACCTAATATACCGCCACCCCCGGCTGCAACAGGTGTTACGTCAGGTGGTACTAGCAAAATTCCACACAAGGGAAATAGAGTTAAACGCAGCACATACTCAGACAATAAAGATATTGACAACTACATACAAAATTCAGCACACGTCTCGAACAACATGTGGTACCAACACATGACTCAAATAGGTAAACAAACAACAGAAGACAGCTGCTACGTCTGCTCATTGATCCCATACGCCATGAGCGCTTCCCGAACTTTCGTTGCCACGGAAATAGATGAAAAAACAGCACGATGTATAATATACCTGGCACTGTTCCAAACGAAAGGGAGATTTCAAGGGAACACGGTGCACCTGGTATGGAAAACACGAGACACATACCCGTACGAAAATAACTTCCTCAAGGGTTATTTGAGTTACCACAAGGCCAGTTTACATGCTGAAGCATTCAGATACATAACAAGTGGCCCTGAAAAAGGAGAAACAAAGAAAGTAACACTACAGTACCTACCATGTGATTGGTACGCCACTGAAGTTCCTGGTAAACAAGGATGTTGGGAAAGACCACTGATAATAATAACAGGGAAGGTGTACCTGGGTGACAACTGGGACACAGGAGTGGTTGGCAGCAACATGGTAATGAGAGAGGATACTACAACTATTGCTGAACACAACAACAGATGTTGGATGACTTGGGTCAAGTACGTACCCATGCTAACGTGGATAGAGAAGGATGAAGACCCAATAACAATACTGCCGATGACTGCACCTAAGGTATGCTACCAACATAAAGGAGAAGTGGACGTGGGATACAACACCAACTGTGCAAGCGTGACAGAGTTACCTGAGGGGGGAACAGGAACAGCAGTAGTAATGGACCATTACTGGGCCTGCGGAGACAAGGCATACCACACACTGCCCCCTCTGTGGAATGGTATATGCACAATGGTACACGTCAATGTACCATCACTAGTGGTGCCCCAGAAACATGTGAATGTGGCGAACTTCCCCAAAATGGATGAAGGAAACAAGAGGAAGAAGAGATCTGTACAGCTTCAGAAGGAGCCAGAGAACCAAAACAACGGCAACAACACTGTCCTGAATAGAAAGAAAAGACAAGGAGAACCTCTGACAGGAAATTACCTATGGGGAAGGTCGGAAACAGCACTCACTTCAATTCCACCAGAACACAGACTATTCAGCAGAGCAGCAATGTTCTTCTCCTCAATAATACATCCGGGACTACAGGTTTACGCAAACGCAAAATGGCTCCAGATAACTAGATGGGAACTAATGATGACAATTAACTCTACAGTAAATGGATTCAACGCAATAAAAGAGGAACTGCGAGCAGTGAGGATGGTAGCACTACAGAACAGATATGTACTGGACCTCCTCACAGCAATGGAAGGAGGGGTTTGCACAAAGATAGGTCAATCATGCTGCACATTCATCCCTGCTAATGACGCTGACAATGGTACACTGACAGAAGCAGTGTCACAATTGGCCCAGATGCACTCCAAAATGATGGATGAAAGTAAAGGTGTGAAAAAGGATGAGAGCTGGTTTTCGATGTTATGGTCATGGATGCCATCTTGGCTGTCAGATGGACTGAAGATTATAGTTGGGTGCATTATTTTGGCTGGAGCTGCACTTATCATAATAAGATTTTGGAAGGCCCAGAAGGCACGCACCACAGACGAGATGATCGAAATGGTCGGTATGCACCCCTTGATGCCAGCAAATGACGGCCAACACACAGGCACAATAATAAAAGAGAGAGAGAGGTTGCGCAACCAGATCATCACCAACCACCTGGACCCACCATCTGTGAAGCTCGAAAACCCAAGAAACCCAAGGAGCTACATAGGGAAATGGGTATACTGCACACCTGGAGGAACCTGTGTATATATGTATTGGTCATTTGAAGATCATGTTAACCACTATGGGCATTTGGGAGGAGTAACTAAAATATGGAGAGTGAGAGGAGATAAGGAAAAGGATATGTTTGTGGTCGACAAGTCGACCAGAGGGGGGACTGAGGTGGGAAAAGTGAACAAAAGGCTCCCACCAATCCCCTCTCACCCCTGGCCTAGAGGATCACGGCCCAGACACCCGCCACGGGAGGAGTTTGCCCATCTACCAGATGACCAAATACCCTGGTACAGGAACATACGGATGTGCCCACTCGCGTGCCCACCTGCCTGCCCACCAGCCTGCCCTGCACATGCCGACACCTGCGGCATGGATGGACTCGACTGAACCATCCAGCACTAAATCAACACATCGTTAGAGATGCCATGACGACCTAGCCAACGGTCAGCACACCCGTGCAAACATGCACACTGGACACTCCCACACCAATCCACACGAAGAACATACTCAGTGCTATGACGTAGGCGACGGACACACCCACGGACGTGCATCTTTATTATTTTTCACATAGGCTTTTCAAAATGCAGAAACGCAAGACGCATAATGAACTCATCTAAAAAGCTTGCTCACGCTCCATAATGAGAAATATAATGAAGACACGATACTGGGGATGAAGCAATATGATACCATAACCTAAAGAGCCTGTGTATCAAATGGCTCCACCTATGCACCAGACCCAAGTAGGCCGCAAGCAAAAGCTTCCATGAACATTGAATGAGCAAGAGTTTGGTTGCTGACCCTGCAGAATGAGCCCGACGAAAGCAGACAGTCAAGGGCACAACGTTGCAAACTCGCATACCGCAAGCCGGCGCCAAGGTCACACCTGCAAATTAAGCCAGGCACACAGTGAGAAATGCAATATTAATTGTGCAGAATTCTGCCTCAAACACGGTCCCACCTCACGTGACCAAGCCGAACCTGATAGAGTGCCAAGCCCAGGAGGAGGGAGGCGCCTGGATCCCCCGTCTCAAGACACATGCAGATACAATTAAGCGACTCAATGGACATCTGCGGCGGTGGGAGTAGTCGGCCTTCCAGCATATGAATAAATCCTCACATTGTCTGCACATACCCATAGTGGAACATTGTTGCAAATGACAGGTGCACCGCGAGCTGGGAACAGCGATGGTCCCAGACTGGGGGGCTCGCGGGTGGACCAATCAGAACATGGGGCTCTTATCACCGACGCCATTAACATTGACCAATCCTCAGGGGTCTTCATGTAACAATTTTTATGTATCAAATTGAAGGGACAACCCAAGTATACCACCTGACTGACCCTTAACCACTAACAACGTTCTCTATAGGTATGCTATACTAACCATACCACTCGGGGAACCAATCCAGAGTGGCGATAGGTTTTTTGCTAACTTTCCCAGGTGACGCAAGTAGTGCGTCATACTAAGGTAAAAAGGGCCTGCGAGCCCCACGATGAGGAGAGAGTGTCAGGACGGACGCGTACGATCCTTGACCCATCCCTGCTGTTTGTTTAATAAACAGCAGAACCACCTTGCTTCTTGCGTGTGTCTCATACTCTATCTCCTTTTGGGATATACGGGAGGAGTTGGGGCCTCCCTGCCAGGAGGTCCGCGGACGGCCCAGCCGACCCCAGGAGAATTTCCCCCGACAGGTTCCCAGGGAGGAGGCACAAGGGGAAGGGGGGTGTAAAGCCTTGGAGGAAGCTTCCTTCCCAACTTGTAAACAGCCCCTGGAAAACCAGGAACCGGAAACAAAATCTCCTGCCCCTGAAAGCCTGCCTCCCAAGGAGCAGAGGGGGGGTAGGAGAAACAAAGGACCCAAACAGACCCACTTTGTGGAGGAGGTACAGGTCTTCCAATTTGAGGGAGAGGGATCCTCAGAAGATCCTGGGAAAAGGATATTCTCCTTCAGAGATGGGGGAACTCCTCCCAAAGAAAAATGGGTCCCAAGGGATTCCAATCCAGACTGGGAGATATGGAGACTGAGCTACCGCCTCCCATCATCTCATCCCAGAACCCACAATACCGAAATCCCCTGGTTCAAAGCCATCCTGGTGACTGCCTCCAAAAAGGGGGGGGGGCGGCCCAGAACCGGAACCAGGAGAACCCACAATTGCTCTGATCTCCAGTTGCCAACTTTTTCTTTCAGATTCCCAAGACTCTCCACAGAATTCTGCCCAAATCTCTTTGCTAGTCCAAAAAAAGAAAGTTAGCCCACCAGTTGTCCAAAAATGTGCATTATCTGTGCCCCCTTGAGGAGAAGGAGGGAAGATACTATGCCCCGGTACAAGTACAGGGGCAGGGTACAATTTTGGCACTGGTGGACACTGGATCCCAAGCTACCCTTCTGTCCAAAAAGGCCTTAGAGGAACTAAATGCCGGAAGCGGGGAGAATTACGGTATTCCTCTCACCTCTCTTCCTGGACAACTGCAGAACTTCGACGGGAAGGAAATTCCTGTCGAGGGGACTGCGGATTTGGACATCAAAATTGGGCGACACAAGGTGAAATACCCGGTCATAGTAGTGACTCCAGAGGGCACCCCTTGTTTACTAGGGAATGACCTCCTGAGAAGGTTGTCACCCCTAATAGATTGTGTAAACAAGGTCCTCTGGACCCAGACTAGCCGACCAATAAAATTAAAACAGAGTGTCAACCATGTTAGTTTAAACGGCACCTGCCACATGGTTGAACAAAAATCTGACCAAGTAGAATTTCACTTCCAGAACAACCAAACTCCAGACGTGACAGTAATAGCAGTAGGACAACAGACTGGTGATGGGGGGTCCTCTATATTTCTGAAAATCAACCTTCCTTCCAGTTTAAGGTGGTATTCCACACTGGAAGGAAACACCCTGAAATTCATTACTAATCCACCATCAGAAACTCCCACTCCTATAGTCCAGAAAGATGTGAAATCATCTCCGAGCCTGGCTGATATTCAGCAATTTGGAGAGCAGTTGTTCATCCCTGTTCAGTTAAATGATGGGAAGGACTCTGTTCTCGCTCGAGTGTGTGTGAACAACGGTAAGAGCTTCATCAGCGAAGCCATGTTCCGCCAACTCCCAAAAGATCCAGCCATTCCCACATTCAAACTGATAGACAAATGGGAAATGGACCTGGAAGCAACTAATTCCAAACATCTCCTGCCAAGTAGGGGTATGCTCAAAATCTCCATTGGCAACAAGAGCATAGTCCATAATTGTTGGGTCGTGCGAGACGTCACTGCCACCTTTTACTTAGGCAGTGACATTCTCAATCGCTTTGCCATTAGTTTGGACCTAATAAACTTCAAAGCTTGGTCCCGATTAGCGGATAATCCCATGGGCTTTGATGATCCAGAAAAAGCATTTAGGTCAGCTCTATTGCTACCTTATGCAGTTGAAATTCAGATTAAAGAGGAAGTCACCATCCCAGAAAGGACCCGACAATTCTCCCTGGAAGTGAAAGTTAAAAGAGGACAACATTTGAAAAACCCTGATGCTTACATACATCTAAACGCTTCTCTCCAACAGCAAGGGTTGGGGGTAAACCCAACTCCATTAGTCAACATAGAACATGACACCATTCTAATAGAGGTGGATAACAGCGACTTAAAGAGTATTACTCTAGCCGCAGGCACCATTATTGGAATGGCGGTTGATGACCGACATTTTTCCATCGATTTAGGAAACGAACTGTTAGGACCAATCCCCAAGGACTGTTTTGACAGTGACAGTGATGACAATACAACACCAGACAGGATTTCTACCCGGCATGGGGGGAACTTTCTGGTGTACACTTCCTGCCCCTATGGTAAGGAGTATGTGACTTGTGACTTCAGGAGGGATGAGGTGATTTTCCAGGTCCATGAGGGATGCCTTTCCCACCTCAAGCCTCCAGTCCAAATCAGCACTCTGACCAGGGACTTCTCCACCCAGCTGGAGGAGGCCGCTGAGATAGCCAAACCAGAAGTCTTTCCAGGCTTCAGGCAGATGGTGGAAGAGCGGGTCAACCTAGCTGATGCCTGTGTGACTCTGGAACAGAAGCAAAAGTTGAAACAAGTTTTCTTGGATTTCCAAGATCTCTTTGCGGTAGACTCATATGACTGTGGTCGCACCGACATCCACACCACAACAATTCCCACGGACTCTGGAATGACTCCAGTGTTTGTGAAGCAATATAATTTGCCTCTCGCATCCATGGAGTCCCTTACTGAAATAATTAAGAACCTTGAGTCCCGGGGAATAATTCATCCAATACACAGCACCTTCAATAATCCAGTGCTGGGAATATTGAAGCCAAACGGCCAGTGGAGACTCTGTGCCGACCTCAGGGAGCTCAACAAACGGGACCATACTTCCCGATGGCCTCTGCCCTACATTGACGAAGGGCTGGCCCAGATCCAGGGGTCACAGGTATTCACTGCAATAGACCTGACCAATGGATACTGGACCGTGCCTGTCAGTAGGGAGGACCAATACAAAGTGGCTTTTACCTTTGGGGGCCAGCAGTACACATGGACCCGGACTCCCTTCCGATACCTCAACTCCGTCAATGAATTCAACATTTTCCTACATAAGGCCATGCCCGACCTGGGTGCGAGGGGTAACCTGGCTTATGTAGATGATGTCCTCATCAAAAGTTCATCTGTGGAGGAACACATAGCGGAGATCCATTATGTTCTGACCCAGTTGAGGGCCGCCGGAGCAAAACTTTCCTTTCAGAAAGCACAGTGGTGTAGAACCCGTGTTAATTTCTTGGGGCATGAGATTACTCCTCAGGGTCTCTGTCCCCAGGAAAAGAAAGTGGAAGCACTTCAGAAAATGAAAGACCCCACAACTCTGCGGGAACTAAGGAGCCTCCTTGGACTGACTAATTACAGCAGAAAGTTCATTGAGGGCTACGCAGAGATCACCAGACCCCTGATTCATCTCCTGAAGGGGGGGGTCAAGTGGGAATGGGGTCCAGAACAAGCCGAGGCAGTAAGACAACTCAAAAGAAGCCTCTCACAAGCGCCCTGTCTAGCTTACCCTGTCAGAAACAAGGAGTTCTTCCTGGAGACAGGGTTCTCTAATACGTGCTTGACGGCAGTATTATACCAAAAGCATGACAAAGTCAATAAAGTAATCTCTTAGGCGAGCAAAACTCTATCCTCTGTGGAGGAAAAATTCAACGATTGTGAGAAGGCACTCCTAGCAACGGTGTGGGCATTGAAGAATTACCGCCCGTTTATCCAGGGGGAACACATCATAGTGGAGACTCCACACCAGCCTCTGCAATATCTCCAAAGTGACAGAATCCGGGCCGGAAATGTGAGTAACTCCCGAATTACTTCCTGGATTATGTCAATGCAAGGCTTTCCTGTGGAGGTCAGATATGGCCAAAACAAGAAGAATCCCCTCGCGCAAGGTCTGGCTGACTTGCATGATTGTGCCAGAGAAAACTGTCTCGAGGACGAAAGTCTAAAAATCAAGGACAACATGGAGGCATACCTTAATTCCCCACACAAAGTCTTTGAAGAAGACAAGTGTGAGGGAATGCCCACTGTCTATGTGGATGGATGCTCTTACCATGTTGACAACGACGGGGAGAAAGAACTGGTGGCCGGCGTAGGGAATGCATGGGTGAATGAGTCACCACAACCCTCCGCTGGATACAAAATTGATCCCCGAAGTAGTCAGGTGGCAGAATTGATGGCTGTGCATCAGGCCATCCTCACTGCTGTCCAACATGAATTCCACGAACTGGTCATAATCACAGATTCGGATTATGTACGGAACGGGTTCGTGGAGCACCTGGTTAATTGGAAAACCAGAGGCATGTTATGTGCTAATAACAAACCCCTGAAACATGGGAAGTTAATCCAAAACATTGATGATCTGGTCACATCGAATGGGATGACCATCTACTGGAAAAGGATCAAGGGTCATTCCAAAGTAGAGGGACCAGACAAAACTGGAAATGACTTAGCTTATCAGCTGGCCAAAACCGGGGCCATCCAAGGGGATCTAATAGAAATAGAGTCCCTGTTGGGGGAAATCCAGGTCACCGCTATCACTAGGTCCTAGACAAATGCTCACAATGATCTTTCAACTGCACAATGGAGCAAGGAGACCCCTGATGCTGATTTAATTACAGCTCAGAAGGGGGATCCAATTATTGGGAAGTTTTACCAACACCTTGAGGACCCTGAGAACTTTCCCCTGACGGATACCGATTACATTGGGAAAGAGGACCTAAGAGTGTTGATGAAATGTCCAAAATTGTTCCGAATCCAAGACGGTTTGTTAGTAAGGAAATCCCAAGCTGGCCATGATCAGTGGGTGGTTCCTACCTCATTCCGAAGCCTGATGTTAAGTCACGCCCATGATGTGGCCACCGCCGGTCATAGGGGGTTTCACACAACACTGGAAATCTTAAGAGAGGTTGCATAATTGCCACACATGGGGCAGGACCTCGACCAATACTTGAAGGGTTGTCTTGTGTGTGCACAATTTCAGCCATCATCCCTCACACACCGTGCGCCTCTCCAAAAGAGGGGGATGACATTGCCATGGTCAGATTTGCAAATCGACTTTGTAGGCCCTGTAATCCGCTCGTCTAGAGGAAACAAGTACATGTTGACCGTTACATGCTTGTTTACCAAGTGGGTGGAATGTCGCCCAGCCCCAAACTGCAAGGCAGAAACAGCAGCTGCCCTGATGATTAACCACATCTTTTCCCGTTTCAGTCTACCTCAAAGGATTGAGTCAGACAGGGGTAGCCACTTCACCAGTGAAGTAATGACAAAGATGTGGGAGATACTGGAGGTTAAAAGGAAGCTACACATTGCTTACAGGCCAGCTTCTTCTGAAGCAGTAGAGAGATACAACCGAACCATTGTGAGCATATTAAAGAAGTTTGTGGCGGATTCTGGGCCAAGTTGGGATATCCGATTACCTCTGGTCCTAATGGCCATCAGATCTACCCCTTCATCTGCAACCAAAATGTCACCATTTGAGTTGATGACTGGACGCAAGATGGTGCTTCCCCAGCATTTGCTCTACAGAACCCAAGAGCAAACGTTGATAAATGCCTCCACAACTCATGAGTATGTGGAGAATTTAAGGAAACACCTTCAACATGCTTTTGCCTATGCTCAGCGGAATCTAGAAAGATCAGCTGAGAGTGTGAAGACCCACTATGACCTGAAAACTTCCAGGAAGGAATATCAGGTGGGGGACCGGGTCAATTTATACAACTTCCAAAGAAACCAGGCAAGACAGTGCAAATTTTTGCCTACATGGAAGGGACCCTTTGAGATTATAGACAAGATCTCCCCTGTGTCCTACAAGATCCGCATCCCCAAAGGCGGTTTGGCAGAGGGGGAAGACAAGTAGGTCCACATAAACCAGTTGAAGTGTTGCCATCCCAGGCACACTCTGCAACAACTGGAGGAATCCACTGGAATCCCAGAGGGGGCCGCTCCAGAGTAATTCAGTTCCAACCCTAAAATATTCCACATATAGCATATAAAATTCTGTGATCCTTGTATATATATATATATGTTCTTGTCTCCTAAGTTAAAAAAGAAAATGTGCATGTTCATATCTGTTGAGTTCTAAAATATATATGCCACCCCACTATATCAATGGTGGGGAAGAAATGTCCATGAATAGGTTTTGCTGCTCTTCCTTTGTCGTCCTAGGAGAAAGAAAACCTGGAGACTGGCCAAGGAGGACGATCCGGACACCGGGAGCAGAGACCCGAGGGGCCCAGGGTACCACCCAATATTCCCATCAGGACCGGCGAGGAGAACTGATCGATCAGTACCGGATGGAGGAAAAGATGCTGAACTGTGCCATTTGCAGAATTGGAAGAAGATTATGCGGACATACCAGTGCGTGGGTCAAAACCTTCTGTGCACCCGACTCCCCATCGACTCAAATTCAAAGTGCAGTCACGTGGGGGGGGCCTTGTTGGGTGTCCTGACCCACGTTTGAGCTATCATGCTGCAACATTTGGTGCTGTGGGCTTAGAAAATCCAAGATGGCCAAAAAGCCCACATGTACGCCAGAATCCAGGAGAACCACGCAGTTTGAGCGTACACCAAAATGGCTGCCTAACTTGCCACCCACCAGTGCGAGCATGATGGGCCAGGGTGCCATGAGTGGAATGGGTGCCAAAGGTAAAACAGCAGCTCCTGTTAGCTCAAAAACACTTTAAAATTACCTTTGGTTTCTCTGAATGCCAGCTCAAAATGCCTATTTTCAAACATTGCAACACATCCAAAAATCTCACTGAACACCAGCGGACATCTGGCAGAATGAAGTATGTGTGCATACAAAATCTGGGAAGATGAAGAGCCCAAAACAATGTTCATAACAAAACTGGCTGAGCTATGCATGTCAGCAGCCTAACTGAAACTGGATTAAAACCACCAAAATTGAAATGTTTACATTAACTGAGTGACCTACTTTTGAGTGTCACATAGTTTGTAACTGTTAAAATGTCATAGTTTTGAACTTAGAATCAGCATTCTAGCTGCATATTTAAAAATTGTATTGACTTAAACTGGGGAACAAAAAGTGACATTTTAGCTGAAACCTGGCTTAAGGAAACTGGAATTCTGCAGGACAGCTATCCCCGACAGGAGTGGGGGCTTGCCCAACAAATGCATTCCCAGGCCTGACTGCATTCTGTTGCCCCTGCCAAAAGGAGGTCACCCACTCTCTGATTGAATTACGAGGGGACTGCAAGAAACTAAACAAAGGGCCCAGGCAGATGGTGTATTGGGGGGGTCGTAAATGGTTTCCTTTTGAACAAAGCCCTTCCTTGAGTCAGGCAGATGTTATATTGGGGGCGTCGTAAAAGTGGCTTCCTCTTGGCAGAAACGAGGAGGGGCAGCCCCCTCTGAGGACAGGCTGAGCTTAAGGAAAGTGGATAGACTGGTTTCTCCACCATGTGACCTGGGAAGACACACCCCTGTTGGCCAGAATATGATTTTAAGAAAGATGTATAACTCATGGTGCTGACTTGTCAAAATTATCTAAATGATACCATAATTCTTGTGATTTTTCTGCCCACATTTTAAGAGGTTTTAGGACCCGGTGGTTTGATCTGGGGGTTTACGAGCGGAAAAGAGGCTGTTACTCTAAATGTATGCATGTTAAAAATCTGACACTTCCTTATCTAAATGCCCACATGCCTTGCACACAATTGTATAAATTTGGAGAAAAATCCGATATGGGGAAAGCTACTAAAAAGCGCAAAATGTTGCCATTTCTGAATGCAAGCCCCCAGGAAGAGCAGAGTTTGAACAGAGTATACCTCATGTGATATGTGATGTGTGCATGTAATTTTAAACAACTGTGTATCTGTGCAATATGTATTTGGGTCAAATATAGATTTATGTGCAATTTGACAGGGGAGTGTCCTTTCTGCAGGCCATAAAACAGAATCACCATGACTCACATTTCCTTTCCCCTATCAAGGAAGAGAGAGAAGCTTGACCAATGATCAGTTGAGAGAGGGGCTGGCTTAGTGATGCTGCGCACACACCCACTTTCAAAAGACATACAAAGAGCCACTGGAAGCTAGAGAGGGGAGAAATATCCAGTTGCTGCGGAGCGTTTTGCCGGACCACACAACATCCAGAAGATACCAGTTCCAGACTGACTCCAGCTACATACTCCAGAACCTAGAACCTATACTTTAGAACCTAAATCAGAGGCCTAAAACCACAAGCTGAGTTCTCTGCAGCAGGCCTCAAATCATTGCAAGCTACTCGCAGCCGGGCGAGCTGCTTGAATCCCTTGCCAAGAACTTTTGCTAGGACCAGTGCAGAGATCCAGGAGCCGTGCAGAGACCGCTGTATCCGGACAGACCAGACCAGTGCCAGACCAGACCAGCAGAGCAGAGACCAGATGCTGTGCGCAGAGACCGTCCGTGGCGAGACCGGAACCGAAGTCCAAAACCTGACAGATCCGTGGCGCGACCCAGACCTTCCAAATATATTGTGAGTACAGCTAGGACGGGGCAAAACCAAATCTCTTAGTTAAAAGTAATATAATTCAATCTATTTAAGCTAAGTAGAACTGCCTCCTGGCACCTGTAAAGCTGCACCACTGTCATTTGTCAATTCTGCATCTGCAAAGCTGTCACCTGTCATTTTGAGTTTACTTTAAATCCGAAAAACGACCTTTACAAAATTGTTCATATCTCCGGAACCGTTTGGGCTACAAACTTGGTTTAACTTTCCTCTGAAAGCTTAGAAGCTACACTTTCCAACAAGCCTAGGACCGACTTCCTACTCATTATACTTTTTTCCACAATCACGATTCACGCACTCGCGAATTTTACCGCGATTTGCGATTTGGTTAAAAATCCAGCCACGTGTAACCATCAGCAGTCATTTCTTTCCGTGCTAAAAATGTGTTGGCCTCTTAATCACCATCTCTGAATCATTGCTAAAGTGAGCCTGAACTCATCCCAAGTATCTCTCACTCACCCTGAACTTCCTAAAGGGAATTAAAACCATTTTCGGCATATTTTTCACTTCCTTGCCACCACATTCAAAGCACTTGGGCCGGTGTTTTAAAACTCATACCTGATTTCTCTAAGTTGCTGGGGGGGGGGGGAATTGAACTGAATTATATTTGATTGCATTTCTAAGAACTGTGTGCTCTCCTCTTCATCTCCTTACATTGCATAAAGGGGGGGTGAATTGTCAAAGAAAAGTGATTGCTTGTTTTGTTGAAGTCATATCAAGTTATTTCTGTACTGCATTTTATTCCTCATTGCTTTTCCCTTGAAATCATAAAAGTATTTTTGCTACTTTATCCATCCTACACCAACTCTGCATTGATTATAAAGAAGTGTGCTAGTGTCAGATTACCCCTTGTTGATTAACATTATATTTATAAGGGCGATATCGATTATTAATTTATTATAAAAGCGTGGTATCTATATTTTGTGTTATTTCTCAAATAAACCTTTTAAACTTGCAAAACAGAACTACTTCTTGGCTCAGTGGGATCAGGGGGATTCTAAGAGAGGGGTGTTATATAGGGGTAGTCATCCAGAACTCATGAACTGGACATAAAGATATATCAATAAGGGTTTCCATTCAGTATCCCCGACTAGGCATTGATTTAGCTGTAGTGTTGAATTAAATCTTCTTACAACACCTACTAGCCGACTACAAAACAGTTACAGAAGACAATTGGTGGAAAAACATTCTAGGGGGACCAAAATCGTCATTGACAATCACCACGTTGAGTTTTTACAGGTCCGTCCTGGAACCCGCATTGGCATCGGCGGAGAAACCCTGTGGGTTATCATTAGAAGATAGATAACCTGGCCCCCCACTATTGTACTATCATGCAATATCCCAATGAGAAAGGGATAGGTGAAAAATGAGACAAGTGAGGTTTTCCATCGGATTTGCCTTAAAATCAAAGAGCATTTTGGGAACATAAGAATGACCAGGGAATGTTTAGGTGTTCAAGCTTGTCTCTTGGTCTTCAGGGGAGAGGCGGAGGCTCTTGGAATTCCGGTGTGCTGCAGATTTCAAAGGGCAAAAAAAGAACCAAGTTTGAATCCCCTAACAGGGTATTGTGAGCTTTGTGTGCCATGATCTGACGTTCTGCCCCTCATGTCAAACAATTTAAAGGAGGTAGTACATACATAGTATGCAGGAGGCGTGTACTTAAATGGTAGGCTGTGTCATCACCCTGACTTCACATCCTCAGTTACTGTAATAGGGTACCTCACACATAATATCACTTTACATTCTGGTAGTTGTACCTTTCCATTCAAGTTTGCGTGGTGATGAGGGGTACAATTATACTCGTTTTGTTTCATGTCTTTGTTAGGGGCTTTATAAATTAGTTGGTTTATTGTTACAGGAGTGCTTTTCAAGCAATCTGTTTAAAACAGTACTCTTCAGATCCACACATATTGAACACATGTCGACCAAGCAGACATGAGAAAATATGCAGTCAAGTCCATAAACTGCAGACAACTCTCAAATCCCAGCTTCACCTCTTAACTAAAATGTGTGACCCTGGACACATCAATGTATCTGTCTGTGCCTTTTCCGAGGGTGATTGTATGCTTGCACACACACACACACTTGTTTACCCTGCGGTTAGGCAATGGCATCGTTTTGAGCACTTTTCTTTCCGCTGTTATTAGCAGGCCGCCGCAAACGGCAGCAATCACGTTTTTTTTTTTCCACATGTAGGTTGGTCTGAAAAGACGTATGTATAGCAAATACAGGCATTGCACGCGGGAAGCGGGCAAGACAGGTTATGTTCTTCTCTCTGTCCTTTGCATCTTTTCAAAGGGCCTCATTACACGGATGGCGGTGGACCAAGGCGCTATTAGCACCTTGGTCCATGCCGGTAGAATACTGGCACCGCCTTGGTGGAAAGGGGAATTACCGTCCTATTCCAGGTTGGTGGGGCGGTAATTCCCCCTTCCCCCATTGCCCTTCCCCATTCCCATTTGTGCCCCTTAGGGCTCTATGGGAATGGGGAAGGTGCTAATTATGGTGCCGCAAATTACGGTACCGTAATTAGCACCCTGGTCCCTTTGCGGGTTGGTTTTTAACGCCTGCAAAAAGCAGGCGTTAAATTCCCCAACCCGCAAAGGGCCCTCGTAGTAAGGCAGTAAGGATTTACCGGTACCGGTAAAATACTGGCACCGGTAAACCCTTACCGCCTACTGTGTAATGAGGCCCAAAGTCTCCCCGTTCAAGGCAGTATCGATGACGGAAAATGTTAATTAGGCCTGCAGGTAATATTATTTGGGCCTTGAACGTAAATCCACCATGAGGAAATATACCAACCCAAAAGTACACTCGTTACATCAAAGAGTACGTCACTCGTGGAAGCCTTCTGATGCAAAAAGAGACAACACATGTCGCGGAACGTTCAATACCTGCCGCCGCCAATGTCCCCCTTGACAGCCGTAAACACTTTTATCTACTCCCAGCTAAAATGACCTCTCAACGCCGGGCTGGCTTAACACGCCAGAGCTAATTACTACTCTCTCCTGCTGCGGCTGCCACACTGCACTTTGAAGAAGACAAAGGGATTGGACTGAAGCAGCACCGTCGTGTATTTTGGCCGCTAGACTTCTAGACGGCTGAAACCTAACAAGGATTGCAATAATGAGGTGTTGGCCATTTCCGCCTACATTTTCCATCATTTGCCAAACACTGTTGGTGCTTCAAAGGGAGCCTTTCTCTCGTTCTGTCATCTGACGAGAGCCTGAAAGCTGGAGATGGTGATACACACTAAACAATTGTCTCCGAGACATGTCTAATTATGTATTTCCTATAACCAAATCCATGCAGGTTGAAATATTGCACGAAAGCAACCCACAATATTACAGTAGGATATCACCCCTGTGGTGGCACTCTTAGTCTAAAGTTGTACCCATGCTTGTCTGTGATTTTTGAAAATATTGCCATTCCTTGTTTTTTAAGCAGCTACAATATCTTAGCAGGTTGAGGGCTTGCTGCTGCGATTTGTGATCTGCAGGTCACAGGTTTGAATCCAGGCCAGAGCAACTCAGTCTTTCATCCTTCCGAGGTCGATTAACCAATTTCGGTGGCGATGATAATTCTATGTGAATATGTTCTAATCTATAGACAGTGCTTCGGAAAAGCGCTATATAAATAACACAATCATGCTATTTTTTTAACATCAATCCCCTCCCCTTATTTCTGAAATCAAGGAGCCAGTTACATCTGTACTTCGAAATGCAGATTCTCACAAATTCTTCTCCATGAAACGCGTACACCTTCAGGTGAAGCAGGACTACTCATCAGAAGCAACAAAGAACCTGTGGCCTCCCTGTTAACTCGACATACTACATTAGACTCTATGGAATGTAAATGCTCAGCCAATTGGCATGATTGGGCCATTTGAGGCTGCACTCTGTGTATGAAGGCTACATATGAAAGGATACACCTCACATTCAGCAATCATGTGCCCAGGAGCTTGCAGGATTTGGAGTACGAATGTGCTGCCGCCTGTTCGCTCCCCGGGAGAAACCTCGCATTGTATGGAAAATGACGGCACTACCTGGACAGAAGATGGATTAAGGGAAGAACAGGCAAATAATGTGAGTACCTGGACATATGAGCACATGGTGTGTCTATTCCTAAGGAAAAGTATACTCTGTTTGCCAAGGCTTGTTTCGAATCTCCACAATCACTGTGTTACATGAAAGTAATGCAGTGATTATCTCAACACACAGAATGATAGTCATTTGTGTTGTTCTATTGAGCTTCATGCTGGATGCCCCCGGGGATATAAGCCACTTGCGAACGCAGGATAGCACGGGGGCAACGTGCTGGTTTTGGAAGAAAGACCATGCAGAGCAACAGAGATTCGAATCTCAGTTCCTGCTTAGAAACCGAATTCAGGTATGGTATTAATAAGCGTGTTATAAAAAAATATATTAAAAAAATAAATAAGCACGGCATTCGGGTGTTATGAAACAATTTAATGATACTCAATGTATCTACTGTGGACATCATTACCATGATCCAATAGACTCACTGAACAGAAGAGTGGGGCAGTGATGGGTGTTTTTTTTTTCAAAACTATTAATGTATTTTATAGAGGGGCTCATTAGTGACGGGGCTGCAGACATTTGTATACCTCAGTTTTTCTTGAGTGAATCACTTACTAGTTCTGCTGTTAAAATGCTACAAAGCTTTCTCTAGTCCAAGATTTCTGCTTGTTTGAGACACCAGAATGTCTTTTCTTGGTACTGGAGATGTTAATCACATCATTCCTTGTGGTGCGCCTTTAATTCCCGAAATTGCTGCAACCCAACCCAAAAGACAGTTTACAGAGACTGCAAGTTCTCCAACGTCAAGTGGGGAATAAATCTGTCTTGCCCGGACACAAGTCATGGATTTAGAATCACACCAGGTTGCATTCTGGTCCTTGCAGTATTATATGCAAAATGTAAGAGCACTATGAGTTTGGCAGTATTTCAGAGGGCAACCTGCATAATTGCCCCCAAACTTGTGCACATTTACCAGCACTCGGTCCTGTGGATTTACATGAGATTATGAGTGGGGGCAAGGAGGGGTAAATCCCCACTTTCACAATCCATGGCACTCCATGGGGATTTTGGCAGACTACTGCAAGCGATAATTCTGCTGCAGTAAATAGGTCCATTTTTGGGGGTTAAATGGAGGACCTACCTCCAGCATTTTGCTGCTGTTGGTGAGTCCTCCACTTGAACACCAACATCGGAATTGGGTGGTGCGATTAAAGTGGTGGTGATTCCTTTACTGCTTACAAAAAAGTGCCAGTGATAGAATTAACACCACTTTTTTTACCTCACGGCCAGAATCGTAATGACATCCTATAAGTAAAGGAATGCAAAATAGTGTTTCGAAAGCCAGAGTGTGACTTGAGAGCTGTGGTGCTAGATGAGGAAGATGGGCAGTGTGTTTCTACTTTACTAGCTCTAGTGGCCTTTGTAATAGGCATACTTGGCAGTTACTTTACACACAAACTATGAAAGCACATTTAATAGTGACAATCAAGTGCATTGATATGGGAGTGTCGTACAATAGCTCATTTGGTAAAACTCCTCCTAGAGACCTTGGGCCTCATTATCAGTTAGGTAGTATTTCGGTGCTAAATCTGCCAGAATACTGCCCGATGGAATTACAGTTACCGCCACTCAGTCCGGCGCAATTAACGCCCGATTACAAGTGGCAGTGGCGGAGTTAATCACCATTTTTTGGGAGTCCATTGGACTCAATGGGCATTTTTGATGGAATTACTGCAGGGGAATTACTGCTGCAGTAATTCCACCGATTCTGCCCATTTTCAGCAGAAAGGAGGAGGATTAACCTCCAGCATGATGATGGTGGGAAACCCCCAACTCCGGGGCCATTCTCATTGTGTGGTGGAGCGGGACATGTGTCGGTAATGACATGTGTCGGTAATTCCGTTACCACCAATTCTTTCCTGCACCAACATACTCGTAATCGGCCCCTAAGCCTTCAATGCTACTTTAATGGCAGTGCTTGCATTTTTTTTCTTACTGTACCCTGAACATGCCACATTTATCTGTCAGGCAACTTCATTAGGACATGCGCAATGGCCCCTGGAGCCACAGCAATAAGGCATGCTAGTGGAGAAGTGTGTGGTTGACCTGGAGATTGCCGAGGTGTCAAAGCAAAAGCAGTTTGTCTCTTTCTTGTAAACTGTCAATTCCTGGATTTGCCTGGTGCAGTTTAGTTCAATTTACAAGTCGTGACCCTCGTGCTGCCTTTCGTTAAGTTCAAACGTGTCATAAAAGTGCAGTCAACTTTGTGACAAAATGGGCCCAGCATGAGATTCTTTCAATGATAAAACATATAACATTGTGCTCTTTTCCGGGCACTTTTCAACACCTTAAAAAATAATAATTCCACAACGTAACTACTTTAATGTCATTTTTACAACTTGATCGTGCATATTGTGATACTTTTGTTATAGTAGTGTGTTTAAGGGTTGATTCCTGTGATATAGTATGTTCGCAATACGCCCCACCCTGGTCAGGGAAGGAGCCCCTATCCCTTCAACACGAAGGCAGATACCAGGAGCTGCGGGAGCTGCTGGAGCAGCTGATCGTGCAGCTGATAACACAGCACAATCCGACACGCACCTCCATGGACGTATGCCTTCCTGATGCAAATGGGAACTTGTTCCTATATTCTCCCAACTGAAGTCACCCTTCCTACGTCTGATGCCCCCCCGAAGTCATCCGGCATGCATTTGATTTTATTCCCAATCGAAGCACATGGTCTGAAATGGCCACCACGATCTAAACGCTGTGCTTGGAGCCAGACCGAGGCTGTGTATGACGTTGCCTAGCAACGTGTTTGCATTTACAAGCGTGTACGCGCCAGCAGGCCGGCTCGAGGCCCTTCCAGCAAAGGCCCACGCTAAGGCCCCTGTTCTGCGCCTGCCGCCCCATTCGACGTCCCACCCTAGTCAGGGCAGGAGCCCCTATCCCCCTCAACACCAAGGCAGATACCAGGAGCTGCGGGAGCTGCTGGAGCAGCTGATCGTGCAGCTGATAGCACCACGCAATCTGACGCGCACCTCCATGAACTTATGCCTTCCTGATGCAAATTGGAGCTTGTTCCTATATTCTCCCAACTGAAGTAACCCTTCCCACCTCTAACGCCCCCCGAAGCCATCTGGCATGCATTTGATTTCCTTCCTGATAGAAGCGCATGGTCTGTAATGGCCGCCATGATCTAAATGCTGTGCTCTGAGCCAGACCGAGGCTGTGCACGTATTTGCATTTACAAGCGCATACGGCGCCGGCAGGCAGAAGCCGGCTCGAGGCCCTTCCGGCGAAGGCCCACGCTAAGGCCCCTGTTCTGCGGCTGTTCGCGCACTGGTTGCGTGGTTGCATTTCCAAAACCAGCCCGCCTACCTTGAGGTAAAACAGCCCTCACGGTCGCCCATTAACTTTTCAGAACTGCAAATTCCCACATTGCTCAATCATCCTGACTGCTCACTACCATATCCCACCGCCTGCCTCTGCCTGTGCATATGAGCTGCAACGCGGCTATACTAATTTGGCATCCTGTAACTCTTAACAAAGCAAGCAGTGCATACCACTCCTGCTTACTGCGAGCCAACCTAATCTCGGCATCTTGTCCGATTGTCTTGCTTTGTAAAATCTGTAACTGGTATTTTACTTGAACCTGTTTGTCATACTTTTAACTCCTTCCTAATGCATGCTACTGTACACTATTTCCATTATAATCTACAATGTCCGCCCATGTCATTACCAGCTCCAATGTTATCTCAGCCTGTAGCCATAACTACTAGACCTGCCTACCTACTCGAATGCCAATAGTACTTGTTTAGATTACTTGCCTATATGTTATTCAGCTTACATGCTCAACTGTTTCATGTGCACGTCCGCCCAAGGGCATACAGCATCTGTGTCTAACTGATAGATTAGTCTATTTGTTATATGTTAACCAGCCTATATGCAGCTCTGCTAGACTAGCCCTGCATTCAACTGCTAATAACCACTTCACATTATTTGATAAGTGCATGAAAACTGCCATCTTAGCCCATTTGCCTACTTTTACTCAGCATATATACATAACTGTGCATCTAGTGTATCTGCCTAAACGCTATACAGTACATATGTCTAACGGCCATATTAGTCTACCTGACTAAATGTTACTTAGTCTATTTTGCAAAATTATTAGTCTAGCCTCTAGCCCATGTGTTCCCTTTACTAAATAGCCCATGCACCAGAGCGCTTGCCTAATCTGCTAGACATTCCCATTTGTTTCAGCCCATTATTAGGCTAGACAAACCATTTCCACCCAACCTTCTCAGCCGCACCCATCCATCATGCATGGCTGGTTAACTCTCATTATGTTCCTGTGTTGTATTATCCGATACTACCTGTTCGGGAAGCCATTATAATGTACACAACAATGGCTCAGGCCTCACCAAACCAGCCTGCCCATGGCACCATCCCATCCCATGCCCTACGCCTTTCTTGCCCTCTACATCTGCATTCCCACCAGATACCAATGACTGCATAACCACCAAACCAAATGCCAACACCCAGGCCTCCTTTTTTGACTCACCTACCACTACCGAACCATTAAGTCCACACTGAAGCTTAGTAACCCTACAGATATACAGTCCACAACTGTCTTAGGAAAAGTTAGACAGTTTTGCCTAAGAGCACGAACCCAGCATCAGGCTAACTACCACACATCCAACGACACTCTATGGACTGCCTCACCCATCAAAGCACCGCCAAGTGACCACCAGTCCACACTCACAACCAATCCCAAACCAAATACCACCAGTAGACCTATGACCATGAAAACAGAAGAAACCTCAACACTAAAACCTTCCTCCACCCGCCAATGTGCCCTCATAAACGCCCGCTCCCAAGGAGCCCATGCAATTGAAGTACATGTCCTCATCACAGAATCACAACTTGATATACTAGTTGTCACGGAATCTTGGCTCCACCACGCCTCTGGGCCCCCTCCTCGCCATAGCCATCCCTCCAAACTATACTATCCTCATAACTGATAGGACACTTTCTCATGGAGGTGGTGTGGCAATCATAGCAAAAACCAAACTCCAACTAAGATCATGCCAAATTGAAAGTCTAACAGGTTACGAAATACTGCTAGCCAAACCCCCCATAAATGAAAAAACAACCAAAAATTTAGTAGCCATCTACAGAGCCCCCAATTCTAACAGTCAGCCAGAGATTGATATTCTGCTACTATTAGCACCCCTTATCAAGCACAACTCCAAATGCATCCTCCTAGGAGATTTGAATTTAGGATTCAACGACAGCCACAACCATAAAGCAGAGGCACTACAGTGTTCCATGAAAGACATGAGCTTTACGCGGTTAGTAAACTCTCCCACCCACATCAAAGGACAAACCCTTGATTGGGTCCTCTCACTCAACACGGATATCTCTATTGACTCCATAACCCCATTAGACTGGTCAGAGCATTATAGTATCATGTTCACCATCAATACCTTTGAACCTCCCGCACTCACCCCTAAAATCTCTAATTCCTATGAAACCAGAAACCCTCACAAACTCACACCTGAAAACCTAGAACCTCTGCTTTCCAAAGCGTTAGACAGTCTGTCTACCACCGAGGACAGCCCCAACACACTAGCAGACATCTACCACAACTGCCTCACATCTACCATTAATGCAGTAGCCCCACTCATCACAAAACTAAACGCTCAGAAAAACGATTGTGCTTCTAGTTCAATGAGGAACTTGTCACACTTAGGAGAACCAAACGTGCCCATGAACACACCCATAGGAAACATCCCACACCAGAAACCAAAATAGTCTACCAGGAAGCTAACAGAACCTATAAAAAAGCCATCATTACCCATAAAGCCAATGCCTTTAATGCTCGGATCAGTAACGCAGCATCTGACTCTAAAGATTTATTCTCAATCTTAAAAGAATTGGAAAATCCAATACCAACAACCAACTGCACCATTTCCAGCAAAGAGTGGTGTGCCACTATCCAAGATGCTCTCGAGGCTAAGATTAACCTCCTACAAAACAAAATCCCATCTAAAAAACAACTACTAGTAGATAAACATGCCACTAAAAATCACCTACCTACCCTTAACGAAAACACTAAACCAACTTTTCAGTTCACCTCAGTCTCACAAGAACTAGTGTTTGACACCATATCCAAGCTTAAAGCATCCAATCGCAAGGGAGACTCCGTCCCTGCGAATGTAGTCAAATCCTGCACCCATACACTGACACCCATCATAACTAAATTCATTAACGCCTCCTTCGACAAAAACATGGTGGCAGCTAGTATTAAGGAAGCTTGGATCACTCCGCTGTTAAAAAAGCCCAACCTTGACCCCACTGTGCCATCTAATTATAGGTCCATAACAACGGTCCCGTTCTTACAAAAAATCCTTGACAAAATAGCTTACAACCAAGTCCAAGCACACCTGGAACAGAACCAACTCCTTGGCACCAGAAAATCTGGCTTCCGCCCCAATCATAGTATGGAAACAGCTCTCCTGGATCTCAAAATCCAAATGGACACTATCAGAGACCCAGGAAAGCTCTGCATCCTACTCTTACTAGACTTATCGGCAGCATTCGACTTGATGGACCACAACAAACTCTGTACTACTGTAGCTAAAGATTTCAATTTCTCCAAGGACGCCACCACGTGGATAAAATCATTCCTGGTTCAACGTACATCTGGAGTGTCCATAGGCAAAGAAGCTGTAGATCCCATACCAGTCCCTATAGGCGTCCCTCAATGTTCCTGTCTATCACCCACACGTTATAATGCCTATAAAAAGCTTCTTTTCTCAGCGCTGGATGACATGGGTGTCATCTACACTAATTTTGCAGATGACACCCAGATCCTTATTCCCTTAACAGGGAACTACTTCCAAGACACCTTGACCATAAACAAAACCTACTCCATAATCCAAAACTGGATGGCTTCAAACAGCCTCTGCCTTAATGATGAAAAGACAGAGATTCTTATCGTGGGCTCCCAATCCAAAATAAATACTCTTCATCCAGAATACGCCACCATCAATATAGATGGCACCACCATCCCAGTACTCAAACATGTAAAAACATTAGGAGTCTACTTGGATTCCAATCTATCCCTGACCAAACATATCAACGCGCTCTCATCCTCTACTTCCTACACTTCTAAACTTATGTCCCTCAGCCGCCAATTCTTGACACCATCAAACTGCATCACTTTAGCCTGGGCCTTGACTCTCTAGACTTGATTATTGTAATGTACTACTTTTAGGCACCTCTATCACTAACCTCAATAAATTGCAATTGATTCAAAATAAAGCCTTGAGGGCCGCCCCTGGTATAAGAAAATCTGATCATATTTCCCAAACCAGAAGAGAGCACCACTGGCTTCCCATCAAAGACAGAGTCATCTTCAAAATGCTGTGTATCACCTTCAAATGCCTCCATGAAAATGTTCCCATTTACCTAAATCAGGTAATATCTAAAAAACCAAACACTAGACCTTTAAGATCAAATAACCATTCACTATTGGCATTACTGCGATTAAATAAGACTAGAGCAGGGGGTGCTAGTTTCCAATACCTAGCCCCCAAACACTGGAATACTCTCCCCCTCACTATAAAAAATGAGGAAACCTTCATGGGTTTTAAAAAAATTCTGAAAACTTGGCTATTCAACCAATATCAATAAATACAGCCAGCACAACACCCTGTATATATGTAACTTTTTTCCTCCTATTTATATACTTCTATTTCTGTTAACAACTGTTACTGCATGTCCTCTGCATGTCTATGTTTAAGCTGTCTGTAACCACGCCGTGATACCCGAAGGTCTGGGCGAGTAACAAATGTAATAAATAAATAAATAAACACATAAATAAAAGATGTTGCCTCCATAACCAGGGTCGGGCTGGGGCATAAAATTGTCTCGGGCACCATTGAAAATGTGGCCCACAGTTGCAAATGGCAATTGATTCCTTTTGTGACAGACTGTTAGAGTAGAACCCAAGTGGGGGTTGAGGGGGGTTGATAAGATGTGATGCAAATTGTGCATTTTAAAGAATATTTGACCCAAAAAACTGTTCCACACTAGCATTTTTCATTTTTGGTTCGGGCATTGCCCTATTGCCTTATAGGCCAGTCTGAGTCTGTCCATAATGAAAGCAAGTCATCACACATTGCCCCAAAACCACAGAAGAAATGCTGATAATGGCGGCCTCACTTCTGTGCATGGCCTCTCACCATAAGGTGTCTGGGCACCAGCTCCTCCATGAGGGTAACATCATGGGGCCCTTTCAACATTCAGCAGCGTGTCCCCTGGATCTTTCAAAGAAAGAAACTCAGCCTGCAGTCCATAGTAAGAGTATTCAGGCATTTTCATCAGCCTTTTAAGCAGAGACCCCTTTTGAAATGCTAATGCAACAGGCTAATTGTAGGTGTGGGCAGCCTGCAGGGGGTGGGCAGCAACAACTGCAGAGAGCAATTTCCACTTTCAACCAAAACTCTAAAAACACAGAGAGGAACAAAAACGACGGGATCCTGCGCCATTCAAAGAATGGCTTCTTGGCGGGGGCCCCCCTTAGTGCCGACGCCCTCAATGGGCACAGCGGTAAAGAGAATCAGGGGGGGCAGGGCCACGCAGCTTACTGCCCTAAAGGAGGGTGGGTGACCCCATCAGCGTGCAATGCAAGGGAAGCGTGCCCTAGCCGGAGACCCTATAAAAAGGGCTTGGCACGATAATGCAGCCCTCTTCTCTGCCGGCTCCCACTTTTGTTGCCTTCCCACCCGTCCTTTATTGTGCGTTATTTATTGTCATGTTTTTCTTGCAGACACGCCCAGCATATGTTACATGGTGTTCCCGTTAGAAAGTACTGGCGGATACCAGAAGGGAACTGCACAGCCATCTGTTTATTATGAACGGCGCCCAGGAGTATTAGACTCAGGGGAGGCCCATGTTAAAGGGGGTGGTTAGGGGGCTTGGAAGACCTTCCAACTCCAAACGTGGGTGGGGGAAAATGGGAAGTGCATCGATGGAAAAGAAAAAATTGGAGAGCAACAATGAAGTCAGCAAGGGGGGGTGGAATTAAAGATTGTACAGTAATACGGGGCTCTGGCAAGTAGGTTGGAAACTGGGGTGGAGGGGGTCCATGTGGGATTAGGGCTGGTGAGGGGGGGGTAGTAAGAGACGTGGGCATTTTCAATTGTCAGCTCTAGGGGAGTTGAAGAAACACTTGGGAGGGGGGGTCCTTGGAATGCAGTGGGTGGGGGCCAAGAGGAGCAGGGGGGATAGTTGGGGAAGACCCCTCTTGAGCGAGAGGCAGGGGAAGATGATGGGGATATTAAAGCTGTTGGGATTCCGGGGTGAAGGGAGCTCTGGATGGGGCTCTTGAGAACAGGAGGGTGCGAAGGGGAGGGAGGGCCCGGAGGGGATGGGACAACTCTCGGTGGAAGGGGGGGTCCCTGACTTGACAGGCTAAGGGGAAGATCTTTTGGGGGAGAGAAATAATTTGGCAAGGAATAGACCCAACTAGTGGAAAGGGGACGAGGGAATTCAGGGGTAAAGGGAAGCAAGAGGGGGGAAAAGGAGACCTACATGCATCCTTATAAAGGAGCAAAAGCGGACAATGGAGCATGAAACGAAATTAAGACATGGAAAGAAAATGCACTTAAATAGAGATGGGGAAAGAAAAATGAAAAAGAAAAATTGCAAAAGAAAGAAATGGCCAAAGGATAGAGAGGGACTGTTAAGGAGGGATGGGGCGCCTGCGACGGGTCCTCCAAGGACCCGAAGGGGCGGGGGGGGGGACAAGGATACTATTGCTCAGCGCAGAATCCTGAGTGTAGCGGCAAAAATGGAACACCTGTAAGCTGACTCCTGACTTTATGTATGTAATAAAGTTTGCTGTGGCAATTTTTCTCCCACTCAGTCAACTGGTCATGCCTCTCATTGGGTTGGCTGTGGGGGGTTGGGCTCCAAGGGCAGAGGGTAGCGGTTAATGAAGGGGGGCAAATTGGGGTGTGTGTGAGCAGCAGATGGAGTCGTGCCCCCACTGAGAGTGTCGGCGCTAAGAAGCAACCCATTTTGTAGCAAATTAAGGAAGCAGATTTATGCAATGCAAACTATAAAAAAGGACCGCTTTTCCGCATTTGTACAGACGAGGATGCGTGGACATATGCCTGCCACCAGCGGGGTACAACCTCTTTCTCCAGACTGCGAGTTCCTAGGTCTGAACTGGATGTTGGCACGTACGGAAAGTATGTTCATTGCCTGCCCCGGGTAAGCATACCCAGTGCTTACACGGATGCACGGACTGAGGCCTACAAGGGAAAGCAAGTCTCCGCTATTGCTTTCACATCTCAATGCACGAGCAGCGTGACCCATTAACTAGGTAGAGGTCACAATTAAACACGTACTGGACACCTTTTCAAAGTTGCCCACCCAATTCCAGTTCCTACAGGAAAGATCAGAGCACCTTAAAAGTAGCAAGGAGGGACTGTGCCTATGTGCCGCTATAAGCGGTGGTGCATTTGAAGGATCTATGCGATCACTGCGCAAAAGAAATACTGAATCCCAAAATATCGAGAAAAACATTCTGCCACCTTTCAACACAATTATAGGAGGGGGAGAGCTCTGATCCCCGTCCCCACTCAAAATATGTATTACCAAAAGCCACCACCCATCAATATAAAAGGGCAGTAACAACACCCATCCCCCATCAATATAAATGCGCAGTAACGTTTTCCGCATTTTCGGATTTGGTAGTTTGATCCCCGTTTAAAGAGGGCCATTATGATCTGTATTGGACATTTCCAACCGTTTGGTTGTACACTTTGTGCAAAGCCATGTGCTCGTTCCCTTCCCAGGGGGTGGTGCAAAGATGCACATTTCTGTATTTGTCTTATTACCAAATCCTCGACCCAACATGAACAGCCAGGCCAGATTACAACGGGACAAAGTATGTTACCTGTAGATAACATAATGATTCTTGTATTGAATAATCCCATTACCACGAACGAATACATGCACACCAGGTTCAAAATGAAATTTGAGAGACAATATATTCCGTTATTGGTCATCACACACAAGTGTTGGTCTTCATTTGCTTTGGAAAAACCAGAACCTGTATTTGATAGCATTGTTTTTTTAGCCCTTTCTGAACAAACCGTTGAATGAGATGCAATACTGCCATCTGCTGTGCCAAAACAGCATTTTCTTTAGTTCGGAACATGTCAAAGCCCAGTAAGTAGCTAGAAGACTGGAATGTTCTGACCCATGCTTCTGGTGTAAAAACATAAAGTTGAAATCGCTGAAGTAGTTCAGTGCAGAAGCACTCTCGCAGCAGTTTCATAACTGTAGGAATTCCCGTAAAGCACACATCAGGTATATAACGTTCTGGTCAAAAGTGAATAAACAATTGGTCAAGTGAGCAGAGGAATTCAAAAGCAGAGAGCGAACCTTCTCTACTGGTTTACCCGACGGTAGCTTTGGTGAACAAGATCACATCTGAGTGTGTCTGTTATCATGCGAGCCATATCATTATAAAAATTTTATTTCACATACCCCGTATAAACTAGCCAAGTCACAGGATCTATAAGCACTATGGAAAACCCACGAGCCCATAACCAAATTTTAAGTATGGAAAGAAAAGCACAATAAAACAAGGCAAGTCACCCATAGCGTGATGGGTAACAGCCACGGTCACTCACAATGCTGTCACTAAAAGGCGCTCCTCCGCTTGGGCCCCGACAGGCTCCTATAGTACACGTGAACATCTGTACATTCATTGTTCTTTAAGATTTCGGCCACAGGGCCATCACTTCACAAACATGACACACGTATAGCATACGTGCCATCACATGACATTCTGACCCACATTTTCATATAATAAGCACGTATAAGGTTAACATAACCATCAAAGTTCAACACGATAACATAAGAAATACATCGTCTTAACACGCATAAACAAACAGATGCTGAATTTATTTAGAATGTCTATTGAAACCGCGCAGTCCATTGTGGGAAAAGCACGTTGCACTTATTTCAGTGCGAAACGCCCCTTTTCCAAAGCATGGAGCGCAAAGGGGAGAGAACAGGCCGGGCTGGCAGAGGAGGAATTCAAGCAAGTGGCTGGACATGGGTCCGGGAAGAAGCGAGTGACTGGGGAGTGACTGGGGAGTGGAGGATGGGGTGGATTTGATGGGGGAGAATCGCAGTGGGTTGCAAGGGCCACAATTCATGACATGCGTAACCAATATGCAAATATCCACTCAAGAACACTGAAAACTCCACCTTTTCCCTCTTATTCTCATTGCACGGGTTAAGAAGGGCTTCAGTGTGCAGGAGGGTCTTAAATGAGGAGTAAACACATGAAGGGATATTTTCATTGTGTGACCCACAGCAGATCATGTCTGAATGTCTCAGGGAAACTTGTGAAGTGATCGCTATTCGAAATGTTCTGCAGTTCCTTCCACTTCTTCTCGTGTCCCTCTCACTCAACATCTAACAGGCGTGCCACACACAGCTTCTCTCAGCAGAGTGTGACTGGGTGTGGTGCGACATCCCAAACAACCAATGGAGGAAAAGGGGCCTTATTGCGAGTTCCATGGACCGGGGAAAAGGTGGCAGTAATTCTGTTACCTCTGTTTTTGCCAGCAACGGAATTACTGCCCCTTTTTCCGCACCGCCGGATTCCGAGTTTGACCTTGAAGTGGAGGCTTGAGCTCCAGCAGTATGCTGCAGGTGACTCCTCCCCTTTAAAACCCAACATCTGGAGATGTCCCAAACGGAGATACCACTCATGCTACAGCTGCAAATATCCGCACGGAGTCCTATACATTCCAAAAAGGTCTCCATCGTCACCAGCAATCATCCACATGCCAGCGCGACATGGGTGGCTAGCAGGCACTTGGCCTTCTCATCAAATCTTCGTAGTGCCCAATATGCACACATGTATACTAGCACCTCCCCGAAACTTCCCATACTTCCCAATGGTGTTAATCCCCATTCCCATACATAGGACTCAATGGCAATGGGGATTAACACCATTCCGCCTCCGTGATTCCCGGAAAACCGGGGTTGTAATGCCCTGGTAATCCCGGGAATCACGGAGGCGGAATGGAAATACGAGTCCGGCGGTAACCACGCAGTTATATCGCCTCGGTTACCGCCAGACTCGTAATGAGGCCCAGTATTTCTTAATTAAATGTTTTACTTTTTTACTGCCAATGAATATATGTTGATTACCAGCCTGTGTGTTTCGCACCTTTCCTAAAAGACACCACTGATGTGGTGCATGTTTCTGTTTTCTGTTTATGTTTATTCTGTTTATATAGCGCTTTACACCAAAGCGTTTTACATTATAACAAGAATACATTGAAAATAAAAACAGTAGACGCAAATTACAAAACATGAATCAAACCAGTAAAACAGTAAGTAGAACAATTTGCCTATGAAGATAAACGAGAAAGGAGGGGGTGAAGAAGGGGAAAGAAGAGGGAGAAAGAAGGAAGAGGAATGGAATGAAGATGCGAGGTGAGGGGAGGAGACTGCAAACCATGTGTCTAGTCTCAAACAATATACATTGGAGGCATTCTTAGAACTGGCATGCAGAAGAGATATTGGATGATAAGAGGTTGGTCAATTCGGATCTCCCTTCATTAAGATCAGTGCAATAATCACTGTGTGCCAACTGGGAGGATTCAGCTAATAGTTCATATGGAATTAAACACTAATGAAAATAGGTGCCACAGATCTGGAGTGTACTTAACAGCATGAATTGGCAAATGATCTACGTGTGTATTGTCAGACATGCCATGTTTCATTAATGTGCACCCACAAACTAATGTGTCATCTGCATATTCAAAAGGCACCAAAGCCACTGACAGTGCCAGACTACAAACTAGCAGAGTTCAGCAGCTACTAGGATGATGAGACCAACAGCTGCATCGGCCATTACCTGCACTGCTGAAACTCCCACTGCCACCACCCCCAAGGCAACAATGGCCAAATGTACCCACGCCTTAAGTAACAACCGTGGCCAGAAATCTTGGTCCAGCTGGCTGCCATTCAAGAACCCACATGCAAAAGTGGCTCCCACCTACCTATGGCCGATACATACACTTAACCTATTGCCAGCCACACTGGCAATATCTGAGGAGGTCCTGTACAACTTTGAGACTGGGGAGGCTGTGCCAGCGGGCACGATAGTTGTGGAGCACATGGGCAGCAGCAGAGCCAGGGAGGAGACAGGTGGGCCAGTTATCCCCCCAGTATTCTCCCTGGTGCCCGGTGCACCCCCATGCTGCCCATAGGACTGGCGCTCAGTCAGGACTGGCACTGACTGGGTGACAGCCCTGATAAAAAATGAAAAGGATCCTCTGAGTGGCACGCTGGTTAACATCATCCAGGCTGCCGGTCAGTTGATATAAAACACAAGAAAACACCCTGTGAGTGGCGTGCCGACAGGTGCAGCGGGCCACTCACACGGTTGCCTTGTCAACCACGCTGGTGTTGCTACATGCAGCCCCGGAGTGGTCAAGAAGGCCTGGGTGCGCTGGCACTGCATGCATTCGTTCATCACATGTGATGCCTGCCCATGTTCAGTGTGCCTGTCCTGAAGAAAAGGTAAGTGTGGTTTTTGTAAGTTTATGTATTTATTATGCATGCATATGTGTATATGTATATATGTATTATGTGTGTATGTGAATATATTTTATGTATGAATGTATTTCAATGTAATGTATTGTCTGCATGTGTGTATGGCATGAATGACTGAGTGTGTCTAGTGGTGTATGCATGTATCCATGCATGTGTATGTTGGATCAGTGTGTGTGTGTGTGTAATTATATCTGCAATGGATGTACAGTGACAAATCATACAATTTGTGTGGTTGGTTACTGTAAAGGCTGTGAAGGCATTGTGAAGCAAACACAGACAACTGAATAGGGTTTGGGTCATAAACATTTAATAACTAAAAACGAGGGTTGGAAAGGGCCTACCTTGCCCAATGCTAAGGTGGGATTTCCCTACCTAAATGAAACCAATGATAGTCTGTGTCTGGATTTCCAGGGCAAAATGTCTTTCTGTGTCCAAAAAGCTATACTTCCCTCATGTCTAAATGTATACAATGTGTAGGGATGTCAGCACCAAATGAGAAGTGTTCAAAATAAAAGTTCAGAACTTCTTCCAACTCTTGGGTGGAAAAGGGGTTTCCCTTCCCCAAGGTTCAAATAGTTCATGTTATCAAAGAGGGTTTCCCTTCCCCAAGCTTTGAAGTCTTTAAATGTTCCAAAATAACTCAACTCTGTGGGACACTTCCCCGCTCTTCAGGATTGGTTATCATTCAGTATAGTTCAGTTCCTCAATTTCAGTTCACGTATGTTTTCCTTGGTTCAATCACAAAGTGTGTTTCCTTAGGAGGATGTACTCAGTCTAGGTGCAGTTGTCAGATCATATGGTCTACCGATTAGAGGTCGCTCAACCAACACACCTTCTTGTGTTTGCTTCATGTCACAGTTTCAGCACATGCCCTTGATGCTTTATAAATGATCGTTTCACCACCATTCACTGCAAAAACCAACCTAGGCTTCCCAGTACACTCTTGTGCTAGGAAACGTATTCACTTTTACAATTCACTTGCCCAAAGCATCTGGCACCCTTTTCCAGGTTTCCTCATACTTTACTCTTGCATACAGGTTCTGTTTCCCAATAATTCATTTTCCTTCAGTAATATTGATATCTGGCAATACTTACTTACCTCTTGGCAAGAAGTGTTTTCCTCTTGACAATGTTCATCACACACTTGACTCTTAGCAATGCTTGTTTTCCCCTTGACAATGTTCCTCATAACCATTCATTCCTTCATGTACTAGTTAATGATTTCTATTTGACTTTGACAATGCTTCTTTAACATATCTCAGTCACCTGTTCTCGAGCCTTTAATACATTCAAGTTTGCTTATCTTCTCTAACACCATTAACAAGCCCCAGGGTCCCCTTGCCTTCGGCCAGACTCAATGGCTTCCAGTTGCATGTCTGTCGACTTCGGTGTGGTGCTGGAAACCCTCCTTCAGTTCTCGCTGCTTTGTGCCACCTTTTCACGTCTTCGGGATCCCCTCTAAAGGAGTTCGCTTCACCCCACTGCTTTCCCTCGACACCACTAAGCACTGTCCTCACGGTCCTGCATCTGTGACTGCCCAGGGAGCTTCTCTCTGCTCCGGCATCTCTGCAGCATTCCACAATGCTGGCTCTGCTTCTCCCGTCTCATCCGCGATTCTCGACCTGGCTTCTCTCCGGTTCCCACTCCTCGGCAGCTGCAGCTTCTCCGGGTCCCTGCTACTCATCCTGTGCCCTGCCGTGTTTCCCAGAGGAAACTGAAGTCTCTCTCTTGCCATTGTTTCCTCAATTTAATGTTCCCAGCATCAATTAGGGTCTCAAAACAACTAGACTGCTCCGTGTCAAACCAACAGTCTTTCTTCAATATTTGATGCCTCTTCCTCATCCCATTACCAAAGTGATGTTCGTGTGTGTAAGAGTCAACAAGAGAGTATGTATGGCTCTGGTGTGTCGCTTCCTTGTGCCAGTACCTGACTGGTGCTTACTGGGCGATGGTTTATGTGAAATATAGAGAAGGGACTGATAGTAACCTAAAGAAGCCCGGGGGATTTTAGACTCATTAGAAAATGGAAATGGGGAATACCATGTCTCACCTGAGGGTGCCTCATCCCCACTCCTCAAGTCTCCCCCACCCTGGTGATCCTCCCCCGCATATCCACCCAGAGGGTCCGGATCCATTGCGACAACCACCTGGCCATTTGGGAGGAGGATATATTAGGGAAAGAAGTGAGGATGCCCTCAGATTTCTCACAACGCCATGCAAAGACTGTTGGCATAGCGATTTACTTTGACCATTACTGACATAGATAGGTTGTGCCAGTAATGGCCACTGTAAGTAAATCACATGCATGAAGCTGGTGCCACAACCTATCTATGCCATTAATGGCCACTTTAAATAACATGCATGAAGGCTGGAGCACTTCATGGATGTGATTTAAAGTAACTATTCCTGGCATAGATAGGTTGTGGCGCCAGCTTCATGCATGCCATTTAAAATGACCATTGCTGACATAGATAGGTTGTCCTATCTATGCCAGTAAGGGTCACTTTAAATCGTATGCAGGGAATGCTTCAGCCTACATGTATTTGATTTAAAGTGACTGTTATTGTCATAGTTAGGTTGCCCAATCTATGCCAGTAATGGTCCTTTCTCTGCCAGTAATGTTCACTTTAAATAATATGCATGAAGTGCTTCAGCCTTCATGTATATGTTTTAGAGTGACCATTAGTGGTATAGATAGGTTGTGGCCCGGGGGTGGTTCATCCATACCTGGTGTGTGGGCGCTAACCCACCACAATGGTCATCCATTATGGGGAGCCACGCCAGCCCAGTAGCACTCCCTTGGCTGCTTTTTGCAGTTGATGGAGTGCTCCTGTGCTGGCTTTAACTGTCAAAGGGAAACATAGTTTCCCTTTGACAGTTTGTACCCCAGCCACGCATGTCCACTGGGCCATACACGACTGGGGCATTTATCTTCTCCAGCCTTGCATTGCCCTTTGGGGATGCAAGTTGAGGTACTGCACATTTCTATGTGCAAGGGGGTGTTGTGGACCTGCGCTTCCCCATACATACAATCAGAGTGGGGTGCTGCGTCATCAGTCCTTCGGCTCCTGTTCTTGCTGTGCTGGAGCTGGAGATGGTGGCATAGTCAGTTAGTATTGCGCTGCATGCAGTTATGATTTTATTTTTATATGTATTATGTATGTGAATGAGTGCGAGTATGACATATGCTTGCGTGTGTGAATGTTGTGTGTGAATGTGCTGTGTGAATTTGTATGTGCATGTGTGTTTATGCTTGGCCTGGAAATAGGTGTCCAAGGTGGGGCATATTAACGGCACATTTTTTACTGGTCATCTATCTTATTTGCACAGTAGAAAATCATCATCCTTTCTTTTAACAACCAATGGTTGATAAAAGAAATGATGTTGTTTTATTAGGTGGCATTTTGGGGTAGACAGTCTAGCCATTTCTTACTGTGGCATGACCTTTTTTGTATTTGGCATATGATGATACAAGCATGTTAAGTGTTATTACTTGGCTAGACAGGGATTTTGGGGCATCCAGTCTGGCCTTTTCTTACTGTGGCATGAATGTTTTTACTAAGAATCTGATAAAACAAGCATGTTAAGTATTTGTTACTTGGCTTGACTGGCATTTGTGGGCAGCCAGTGTCGCCGTTTCTTACTGTGGCCTGACATTTTTTAGCTGGATATCTATGATAACGCAAGGATATTTTTACTGGACATCTATGATGTGTGATCAATTGAGGGATTTAATGCCTTCTTCCCAATGGGGAGCCCTCCCCTGTGAGGTTAGGGTGGGGATCTCGCTCCACGACATCCTCCCTAGGGGTCAAGACAATTGGGATCTCAATGGCACAAACTCCTCTTTGGGGGTACGGACTCCCGTTCCCATAAAGAACTCCCTGATGGCCTCCAGGTGATGGCTTATATGTACTCATACAATATACCAAATTTATCAAACTCGTGAAGACAACGTGAATTTATAGTATGAACAACAAGAAATGGAAGATATCCCTTTAAATTCAAGTCGCCAATAGACCCTGACGAGAAGGCTGAAAAGAGATGTGAGACCAACAAGTGATGGAGACGAAGCCGATAGCAGAGGGGAGGCTAAGAGTGAGTGAAAACCGGAGAGATGCAGGGAAAGTGCACTATGAGTAATGGAGCGGAAGGTGGTGAGGCGCTCGGAGAACGCAGAGTTATCATGCAAAAGAGCCGCTCCAGCATGGAATTAGAAATGCCAGGCAACCAGCATACTAGAGTAGAAGAAAGCCAAGCAAGGCAGAGGAGAAAGAACGGTGGTGGTGTAACCATGAAAACACAGTGGTGGCCAGCCTGCCCATAGAGCAGCGCTGAGACTATCCAGTGGAGTAAGCAGCTCCTAGTCCGAGTCATGATCCCAGCGACATCCCAAAGACAAGAATGGCACATCCAGGAAAGAGATGCCACATAAATTAAGCTCCTTGCCTTTCTCTCTTCAGCTTTCTGTGCATCTTTGCAGCTCCACAGAGCAGTTTGCTTGGTGGTCTTAGCATTGCTTGCAGACCGCATGGTCCACTTCCTGGACATCAAGCCACAACCTGGATCTTCCAGACCTTCACGAGCCGGCTTGCTGCAGGCTCATGGACTGCTTTTCCTTCTGCTTTGCCACATCCTCTCGACTGAGGACCGGCCTGCTTCCACAGGTTTTTCGCCCAGGTTTGAGCTTCCCGGGCTACACTTGCTCGGCTTTGGCTTCCCATTTCTGCAAGTATTTCTTGAATTTGTATACGATCTTTCTGGGTCCTCCCCAGCTGAGGATCATTTTCCTTCTTCAAAATCCATGAAGTATTCCTCATTACTGCCTGGTTCCAACTCTTGCCAGTGATGTATGTTTTGAAAAAAAAAACGTGCAGCTAAAGATAATTGTGTATCTGTAGCTGGCTTCAAATTAGTGGAGTAGTACACCATTTGGACACATATGTTTATGGATTATCAACCATCAAGGTCAATTTTGCAAGAGTTCATTGTACTGCCTCAAAAGTACCCCAGCTTATTCATGCTCACCTGCCTGCTCTCCTCAGTATGGGATATGAGACTGACCATCCAGCACAGGTCCGTTAACCAACTATAGTTGAACGTACCCCATTCAGGGAGGCTGTAGATAGTAAAAGCTTATTATCAAATAAAGAAGAGCAGTCAAACCGGCCAGATGTCCCGTTTTAGGACGTGCATGGGTGGGAATGGTTTAAAAGATTTCTAGTGAAATAACTGGCTGAATGTAAGTGAACTTCGAAGTGTAGCAGTTGGAACACTAGGGGGTCATAACCATTTTCTGGCAGATAAAGGGTCTTTGCCTCTTATTTCAGACATTGCTTACTACTCCGATTCAGATGAATGGTTACCTCTTATTCCAAGAACTTCCTGAAAAGGGCTCAAAAGAACATCCATATGGTGGTCTAATCATTGGCATTAAGGATTAATGGTGCACACATAGCCTGAGACTACCAACAATAAGAATGTATTGTCTATTGAGGTTTGTGCTAAAGGTAATGGATTGTCCATGGATATGCTATTGATTAACATATATGTTCCACCCAATATTGTGGACTTGGATCCTACATGTGAGTGTATCGATTCCATCTGCATGGCCTGGATTACTATCCCTGGACATTAATTTATTTTAGTAGGGGTTGATTTGAATGCTGGTTGTACAGACTCTGAGTCTTGTGCAAATTATAGCGATGTAAAAGCAGACAGTGTTTTTATTAAGAAGTTTGGGAATATTAAGGGTGGTAAATTGGTGAAATTCCTTAAGGATTGGCATCTGATTATATTTAATGGGCGAACCACAGGAGATTGTCCAGGACAAACTACATGGTGCCTAGGCAAAATGGCAACTACCCTGGACTACTTCTTTTGAAGTAACATCTGTGCAGCGTCCGTTGATTCCCTTAAACCATAAACACTGACCACTCAATAATAGTGCTAACACCAACTATGCCGAGAGCCAGTGGCGTAAAACAAAATGTGAGGGCCCCCCTGCGAGCCATGCTGAGGGGGCCCCCCTCAAATTCGGCAACAAATCACGGGTCATGCCACACTCTTGCCGGCCTAGATTATCACGCTTGCACAATACGCATGAATGTGCTGCTGAAGGGGTATGCGCCACACTGTACTAGGAGAAAGATATAAATATGTGTTTTAATGCAATAATCAGCACACTTTCTGAGAAAAATTGGCTAAAAAGCCAGAGTGTTTGCAATTGTTTTGTAGGGTAACACCAATCCAATACATGCAAGTCCCCAACAGTGCACAGGAACATTAATGCGTTGCTATTAAAAATGCCATGCCATATTGAAAACATGTCCCACTGGCTGCACAATGTAGACTAGTGTAGACACGTTATAACATTACAGTAAAACATGGCAGGCCACATTTAGACATACCTAGACTGGTTGCACCAAAATACCAGTCGAAGCAATAACACTCATCAAGAAGAGAGCACACATTGAAGCCCAGGTCTCTGCTGCCTCTAACAACATGGCCAAACTCTTTAAAATCTGCACGGAACTGGTCAATCCTGTTGCGGTCTCCACCTCTCCTGTTCCCTCCCAGGCCCTCTGTATGGCTCTGGCCTCTCACTTCTCTGCTAAAACTCAGGACATCCTGTCCACTATCTCCTCTTCCTCTCCCTCGTCCTCTCTCTGCCCCCCTTTGGCCATCTCTTCCTCTCCTCCTCCTTTCTCCTCTTTCTCTCTGACCATATCTGACAAGGTTTCTAGACAAGTCTGATTCATGAAAGTGTCGTATTGACACCCTTGCTGCACCTTGGCCAATTTCTGTAATCACTCTTTCACCACTGGAACGTTCCCCTCTCCCCTTAAGCGCTCCCTTGTGCACCCACTCCTCATGAAGCCGTCTGCCGATTCTATCTGTCCGGCAAACTATTGCCCAATCTCCATCACCCCATTCTTGGGCAAACTCTTGGAAAAGAGCTGGCCATCTCCCAGCTTACTCTCCACATTGAATCTGTTGGTTGTCTCCATGACCATCAGTCTGGCTTCAGATCTGCCAGTGGCACTGAAACTTCTCTCCTGAACACCAGTGAAGATATGCTCTCTAACCTTGATTCCAGCATTCCTTCTGTCGTAATCCTCCTTGATCTTTCCTCTACTTTCGACACAGTCAAACACGCCATCCTGATCAATCGACTACATGAGAACCTGGGCATCACGGATCAGGCCCTGGAGTGGCTGACCTCCTTCCTCTTGGACTGCCCCTCCCAGGTCCAACTTGGTACCTTTCTCTCCACCACCTCTCTATCTACCTGTGGCATTCCCAAGGGCTCTGCTCTCACCCTGGTTTTTCAACCTCTACTTGGCCCCTTTGGCCCACCTGATCTCTACCTTCTCTTCTAACTTTCAGTATTATGGGGATGGCACTCAGCTTTCCTTCAGGCTCCTCTCATCTTTTGCTCATTCATGACTGTCTATCTGTGATTCAGGATTGGTGCACCTCCAACAATATCTACCTTGATGCCATTAAGATTGTTAATGACTCCAATCAAGCATTCCCACTAGGTCAGTGTCTTGTCTGGGATTGCTCAAGGGAAGCCCTTATTTATATATTTTTATGACACGTTATACTCTGGATGATAAACCCTTATATAACGCCCCTCTCTTTGAATTCCCCTGACCTCACTGAGCCAAGAAGTAGGTTTGTTTTTGCAATTTAAAAGATTTATTGAATAATTAAACAATATATATATCACACTTTTATAAATACATTGATAATTGATAACACACTTGTGAATATGAGCAGTAATCAGCAATAGGTAATCCTACTGTGGCACAGTTCTTGGTTACTTTTGAATAAGAACAGAGGACTAAGGTAGCAGAGAATGCTTTATATGGTTCAAGGAAATGCAAGGTGGGACAGAATACAACACAGAAATAATTTGATATGACGTCAGAAAAAGATATTATGATTACTTCTCTCTGACAATTCACTCCCCTCCCTATGCAATGTAAGGAGGTGGAAGTAACACACACAGTCTTCAGGAATACAATCACAGTACAATCCGAATTCAGTTCCCCCCTAGCAAGCTTAGATCACAATGATGATTTTAAACACAGGCAAAGTACTTTAAATGTGGTAAACAAAGAAGGGAAAATAGGCTAAACATGATTTTAATTCCCTCTAGAGGTTCAGGGTGAGTGAGATATACTTTAAATCAGTTCAGGCCAGCCCTATCAATGATTCAGGGATGGTTACCAGGTTGAAAACAGAATTCCGTAATGGAAGCAACAGACAAATGTTTTTACACGTGGCTGGAATGAAGCAAAATGTCAAATCGCGCAATTTAGTCGTGTGCGTCAAGCGCAATTATGGAGGAATCATAAGGAGTAGAAAGACGTTTAGGTTTAGGCTGGAAGGCTTAGAATCTTAGCTCTAAGATGAAAGTTAAATTTCGTTCCTAGGACAAACGGTTCCGGAGATACAGACGATTTTGTGAAGGTAGATTCTCGAAATTAAAATAAAGCTCAGAATGACAAATGACAGTTTTGCAGCTTTAGAATGACAGAATGACACGATTTCTAGGATGCAGTTCTCAATAGGTTAAAATAGTTTGAATTAGATTATATTAAACTAAGGGATTGGGTTTTGCACAGTTCTGGCTGAGTACTCACACTATATTTTGGACAGGAATGCGACTTCGTCACGGATCGGGTCAGGATTGGCTGCGGTTCTCTCGTCACTTGGTACTGGTTCTGCGCACAGCGATCTGGGTGAGCTCTCAGCACTGCACAGTTCTGGTCTCTCTGGATCTCTGGTCTCTCTGGATCACTGGTCTCTGGAGATTGATGGATTTGAAGTCTGGAGTCTCCCGGCAAAGCGTCCCGCAAGAAAGTGGAAAGTGAATGTCCCCACCTGGGTTCCAGTGGCTCTTTTTATGTCTTTTGAAAATGGGTGTGGATGCTAACTTTCTTTGCCCAACCCACTCACGATTTGATAGGTCAAGGATTTCTCTTGGACCAGATTTGAGAAGGGAACCGTGAGTCAGAGTGATGAGGTAGGTTTATGGGTCAGAGGGTCCTCCCCTTGTCAAATTGCACACAAATCTATTTCTGATCCAAACACCCATTTATCTATGTACCATTTTTCTAATTTTATATGTCCATTTAACATATTTTCTGTAGCACCAAACAATCCGATCCCTGTCTTTGTAAGATGTCGTGTCCACTTATGACAGCATTCTGCCCTTTTCATCAAGAACACAACCTCTAAACTTTTCCAGATTTTACACAAATGTGCACAAGGGATATGGGTTTCAGATAATACCCCAAATTGGGTGGGGATGCTTTATAATGAATTGTAATCACATGGAGATATAACAGATGTTTAACTGTTTTTTATATACAGACCATTTTTTCAAAAGAATGAATTGTGGAATGAGAGATTGATGAGAATAGTATGCATGTGAACGAATGTAAAGTGAATGGGCCATAATGTTGAATGAAATGTTTAATATGTTTTTAGACATAGCATTTTTTGTTTGAATAAAATAATAAAATCTTCGGAATTGAAACCAAGTCAAAAATCACCTGTGCATTCCGTCATCCTTACCTTTGTCTACTAGTTCGAGTTCTCTTGTACTTTCTTACTCAGCACATTACAGTCCTGTTTTCCCGTCCCTTCTTCCTTGCACATGCCCCCTCCCTTTCCCCTTGCGTTTCTCATTCTCGCACTTGCACGATTTGAAAGGCACAAGGTCTAGTAAGATCATTTGTCTTGTCCACCCTCTATCTTCACTCCATTGCTTGTTGCGCTAAGAAACACTTGTGTACAGGCGTGTTATAATAGACTTATATCAAATCATTTTATCACAGATGCTAAAAAAAATTTACAATGCTGCAGTAAGAAATGGCTAGACTGGCAGCACCCAAATGCCAATCTAGCCAGGTAATTACACTTAGCAGGACTGCTTTATCAGTAATGTGCAGTTAAAAAAAAGTCATACCAAACTGAAAAATAACTAGACTGGGTACACCAAAATGCCTCTCTAGCCACTAATACCACATATCATGCCTCCTTATCCTGGACATGGACAAACATTATGATTTATCACACAATCCCACCGCCCACACATCCCCTCTCCCTCCCATGCTCTAGCTCAACCTCCAAAATCAGCTCCTTGGCCCAGAATTACCTTCACATCCCTCTTCCTTGTCTCAGAGCTTACGTTTGAGGCTCCTTGCCTCATAGGTAAGTACTGGGATGAGGATGAGTGTGACTAGGAGTAATTACGATTACAGGTAGCTAAGTCAGGCATTACCTTCATGTACCTCTACCTCATCCTAGTACTTGTGTATGAGGCATAACGCCTCATACACAAGTACAGGGACAAGGAAGTATAGGGCTAGGAGTAATGAGGATTACCAATAAGTAATTAAGGCATTAAACACAAGTAGGGGCTTAACAATATTCAGTTGACTGGGCTGCAGCACTTACCCCCACACATTTTGGGCTATGTTGACTCAACCTGGCTGACCTTCAGAGCAGTTACCGGACAGAACAGGACACAGCTGTAAAATGTCACCTGGGTTTCGCTCTTAACAAGGGCCCAGCAGTTACTAAGGTAAAGCATTTCACTGTTAGTACCTGCATTCAAATGCCAAATTTTTTAGGAAATTGAAATCGTGATGTGGGTTTAGTACTTTCATGCCAGGGAAGTTATTGGAAGGGTAGAAAGGGAACAGGACACCGTTCTTTCTCACAACAGTTCATAGGTGGGTGCTTTCACACTTAAAGGAGAGAGTTAACTGCTTGTAACATTGAAGCTGCACTAGAATAGTCTTATTAAAATGTGTAAAGAAGTTGAATGCCCCCACACAAATAAGTTTGCCTCCCCCACCACCCATGAAGTTAGTGCCTCTCCCAACATTTGAAGGATCAGCCCCCCGAAATGTAGGTTTTGTTGTGCCCCTGAACACAAGCACAAACACTATTCACCATATACACGCATGCATGCCCAGCCATCCTTACATTTAAGTGTGCACCCTTTCACCATAAAGGCACACCCAAGCAGCCACCCATGCATTTAAGTGTGCACCCTTTCACTTTACACGCACACATGCACACCCAGTCACCCATATATTTGTGTGTAACCTTTCAACATACACTCACAAAGGCTGCCACCTCCACATTTAAGTGTACATACACTCACCCACGCACACGTCATTGGGTTGAGGGGGGCCCTATTACTTCAAAAAGAAATTGTGCCTCAGTTCACGTTTGCTGGTCCGGTAACAACGGTACTGGTAAGCTTGCCGGTACCGTTGTTACCAGAGCGGCAAACTATGAGTTCTGCTCACGGGTGCCTTCCCGCCCGCCAGGTCTGACATGGTGAGCATACCGGCACCCACGAGCAGAGCATGTCGGATACACCAGCACCATTCTGAATGGTGCCGGTGCAGCCAAGCTCCGCATTCTCATTGAACCCTATGGGGACCAAATGAGAATGGGGCGCATTTTTTTCCGGTACCCGCGAATGGGCAATTACCCGGTCCGGTGGGGCCTTAATGACCCGGTAATTGCCCATTCGCGGGTGCCGGAAAAAAACGCAAGTTTGCCGGCAGCCTGCCGGTTTTACCGGCAAGGCTATCGCCAAACTTGTAATGAGGCTGATTGTTTCTCTTTGAAATCATTCTGACTTCATAAAGAAATTATTTCTGTTAAGGACCGAACCATAACGGAAACCATTTCTTTATGAAGGCAGAGTGACTTTAACAATAAACTATTTCTTTTTGAAGTCAAAGGGCTCCCCCACCCCATGACATGGAGGCCTCCATCCTGGGGTCTTCCATGTCATGGGGTAGGGGGAGCCCTCGAACTTCAAAAATAAAGTTTCTTTTTGTAGTCATTATGTCTTTATAATTTCTTTATGAAGGCAAAGTGATTTAAAAAAGAAACGAAAAAAAAAATTGAAAAAATATTTTTTTCATTTTTTTTTCAAGTGGGGCACCCTCCCAGGACATGTGCTAGCGGGGCCGCCTGCACCGCAGGGGCTGCGGGGGCCCCTATTACGCCAGTGCCGAGAGCCCATATTAGGGCCAAAGGTGGGGAGGGAGTGGTAGCTAACCACGCAGGGAATTTCTTGCATTGGTCACAGAGGAAAACTTCCCACGCGATCAGTCAGGTTAGGCACTTTTCCAAATGTGAGTTTAATGTATTCCAGAGATTGAATGGGAATGAAATGGAGGGGCGACTGAAGCAGCTCACAATTTTTGTGAGGAAGTGGGCCTCGGGGTTTCCAATCAGGTGAACCTCCCTTTCTTCTGCACCCCAGGGTCAGGATCCAAAAGTGATGGCCTTTCCCTGGCCACCTGAGAAGAGGATCCAGGTGAAGTAGGAGTGAGCATACCCTCAGGTTTCTCACAGTGGACAAAAACATTAGAATCTCTGACCCCGAGAGGAATGAATACTGAATGGGACTTATCATGCTTCTTGTGAAAACAGATGACATGGGTTAGTGATTGGTTGATGAATGTCTGGGATAGTTTCTTCAAATCCTCTAAAAGGTACATGGTAGCATTCTGTTACATGAAATGCTGTTATATATAGATGTGAACAGATAATTTACATGGGAGCTTTAAGGAATCCTATATTCACTTGAGCAAATCTTTATGAAGGGCAGTAGAAGGCAATTCTAGTAGAGTCTCTTCATGTTGAGGGTAACTACACCATTACATAATTAAAGATGGTGAAAACAATGACAGTGAGGAATGTGAACGGGATAGATCCCCGGGAGACAAAACCAACACAATGTACTAGCTAGTGTACATCAGGCTAAGCGGGACTATGCTGTGTGCTAATTGAAGTGTATCAATGTACCATAACATGATGATACAATGTGCGAGTTTAAAATGTTTACAAAAATGTTTCACAAAACATTGTGATATTAGAAGTTGGGAGTAGCTCTTGATTAATACAGGAGAGTCATTGAAAAAGTAAAGAGAAAGAATAGATTGGTTGTTATGTGCTTAATACATTGAGAAAAAAGAGGCTGACGATCAGGCACATGTAGATCAGATATTCCGAATGGTTACTTTTGCACAACACAAGAGTGCTTGGAAAGGTAATGTGATACAGTGCATGTACACGGACGAACAACAAATCGTTGATAGAGATGGTTCCATGAGATCAATAGTGGAAGCTAGGGAGCAATGGTCTAGAGATAGTTAAAACATGACAGAGATGGGAACCTCAAAAAAAAACAAAGGGTGCTGTCCGCCCACTGAAAAAAGTTATGATGTCCACGAACATGTGTCCTTTACTGGTGCCTTGAAAAGCAGCCACAATCACGGTAAAATAACTGTACCAGTGTCCTGGATTGCAAACTCTCTTGTCACATCGTGGGCAAATACTCATGACTTACTTGCCCTCTCATCATTTCCCCTCCTCACCCCACAGCTGGCTTTCAACAATGCTCTGCCTTATAAATCTAACTTGAAAAGTACACACATCATAGTATCAATCAAATATATAAATCCTTATAGAACTATGTTTGCCAAAAAGTGTAAAATTGTGGCATTATTCCCCCTTTCTTGACTGTGAGACGACAAATACCAGAATTCAATTCAGCAAAAGGCAAAAAAATTATCTCTGAGTGCAAAATGTTCATGGACTCACATTAGCGAGGTTTAAAAAATAATAATAATTCAGATGCCCATTCGGTCACCCATCCATGCAGTAACTGGGACTGACACTGCTTAGCTTCACAACAAGGAAAGGGCCGGCCCGTTTCTCTAAATGTTCTTGTAAAAATGGCTAATTTATCGGGCAACATGGCCTGAGGAGGCTGGCCCCTTCCTGACTTGGAAACTAAGCATGGTTTGTCCTGGTTACTGCATGGATGGGAGACCTGGATGACATAGTGAGTTTTCAACCCCGACGTCACGAAAGCTATCAAAAGATCTTTTTTTAAAAACTGTAACCATGGGCACAGAACTACTATTTCCCACGGCTATTCGTAGTCCTTTGTAGCCCCAGATATAGCTGCAAAAAAAATATGCAAAATGCTTTCCTGCCCCCTCCAGAGCCCTCATCAAGTGCTGCTTCATCTATGCCAGCTCCCCCCCATTCCCCAGGTGTCCTCCTCACATCTCTCTTTCCCCCTGCCCCACAACACACACTGTTTCTGTGATGCAGTTTGCTTTGAGATGTCGGCTATCCAGGGCTATATCCAAGGCTGCAGAAAGGTTTGTGTTGCAAACTCAGTCCCTAGAACCCCACCAACTCCCAAATTTCACCTGGTGCCCTCTAGCCACCCCCCACCCCACATCAAGCCTGATGGCATTTTGATGTTTCTACCTGCAAATCACTTTTTTCCTGTGTTTAGTTTTCCCATAGCCTCGGCCATAGCTGCAGTTATCTCTCACATCAGGAGAAAAACAAGATAGCGTCTGTTTAATTTCTAAAAACATCCAGTTATTTGGTAAATCCCTGATATATAGTTTTCTATTTTCCAGAAGGGGGCACCAGATTCTCCGTCAAATATTTAAATAACTACTGCATGGAATAACCCCAACCCACACATGGATTGTGAGTCAACGCTTGGTGCCCAAGTTTTTTCGGACCTGGTCCAAATCCGTCCAGCGTTTTAGGCTGTTCGATTTGGCAAAAATGTACCCAGTTTGTCTATGGGAAAAGGAATGGGAAGTAGGATGCACTTTTGCAAAAAAAAATGTTTGTGTCTTCATAAAACTTTTTTTATTTTTTAACAAATCTTTAGGAAACTTTGTAGTCAGGGGGGCCCGCAAGTCCTTTATCACTTTTCTAAATTTCAGTCAAATCTTTAACTCGAATCAAAAATATTAACGATAGAATTTTGAGGGGTTCCTATGGGAGACTGACTCATGTTAACTATAGAGCAGTGGACGCGGAACTATGATATATATATATATATATATTTGGGGTACATTACTCACCGGAATCGTATTTCTGATGCTCGTATCTGCTTAGATCGACATGCTTTGCATAGCCCAACATCTAGTGGAAGTTGCAGAGTATTGCACATGAACCTTTCAAATTTCAAAGAGGGACGTCGCCAGGCCGTTAGATGTAATACTATCCCTAGTGTCAGGGTGCAGGCATTGGGATTGTGTAGAGGGGAGCCTGGAGTGAGTTGTGGACGTGGTCCACACATGGACAAACACAAAAAACTCCAACGCAAACGGATATTGCCTTATCGAAGGCTTCCGTGCCCTCTTTGCAGGAACAAAGGCCTACAAACTCCAATTCCCAGCAGGCCCTGGGCCAGAAACTACCAAACCCCACCCACATTGGGTGGAGCACATCCGCACATGCGCGCGCGCACGTTAGCACAGGGCTTGTGCTTGAACTCCCGAACGAAGAGGATCTGTTTATTGCAGCTCCGAGGAAGGGGACACACGCGAGGGGCCACGCCCCAGCCAGCCATCACCCGGGCCCCTCACACGCCTGAGATAAGTACAGTAAGCGCAGGGGAGCAGCTACCGCACATGCTGGGAAAACCGCGCTTGGGCAGCAAAGCCGCGTTCAGGGGCGAACAGTCAGGAATCTCTCACGCGAAGCGGAGCACACGCTAGGGGGCACCGCCCAGACTCATCAGTCCCCTTGTTCGCCAAAAGGTAAGTCCAGCATTAATCCAAAGCTAAGACCCGCGCAAGACTCGCACCGAAGCGCAGCGATCCCACGAGCAGTGCATATTATTTGCATTCATAATTAGCCATGTGCACTAGCTAAGGGAACCGCAACTGGGAGCACAGCGGCGTGGCTTGTACTGAAGTCGCACTGCGCCACGTGCGGCTAGCGGCACGTTTATTATTTACTCCACGTGTGCATATTAACACGTGGATCAGCGAGAACTGCGGGGCCACGTGCGGCCTAACCGCATATCAGGGTGAAACCCACTCAAGGGGGCATACGAGTTAGAACGTGGGGGTGCATGAATGAATGTCATTTACCCACTGATGCATCTGTTGTGTGTGTGAGGAAACACTCACAAGGTAGTAACTCATAACTCTCTTTGCAGCATTTATCTGCTCTGGAGACCGGACCTGAGAGTGCGCAGGCAGGAGGCCAGCACTCAAAAACAGAGATAAGTCCTTTTGCTCTAATTGCCTCATTGATGACAGTCTGTAATGTGGCCATGTAATGTATATGCTGGTTTGGGTATGCATGTTTAATTGTTAGTTTGTATTTACCCTATCAGCCCCAGTCCTGTCCACCTTCCCTCTCCTAAACATTGTTCCGGTTATCCTGAAAACCAGTTCCTGTCCAACCATCGATTCCCTAACCCTCTTTCCCCGCCGGGGTCTCGGAGGTCTGTGTAAGCTGTGACTTGCAGGCACCCAGACCGCGGAGGGGGTGGTTGGTTCGTGCCACTCCTGCACTTGAAGGTTGGAGCCTGTCAGAAGCACAAGCCCAAGTGTAACAGGCGACCGAGTGGTGCGAATCAGCCTGTCATGGAGGAGCTTACCAAGGTCTTGCAGGGCCTCCAGGCTGAGCTTGCTGCCACCAGACAGGATTACGCTGTGTTAGCTATGCAAGTGCGCAGTTTAGCTGCACAAACAGCCCCCCTTCCTACGGAGCCTACGCTCCGTACGCCCGTACAAGTCCACGTTACTCCTGAACCTGTAGTACCCTTAGCTCCATCTGAGAGGTATGCGGGAGACCCCCAGAAATACCAGAACTTCATGACCTAATGCCAGCTGCACTTCCTTATGAAACCAGCAGCCTTTCGAACCATCCAAGCCCAGACCGCTTTCGTAATTTCTTATCTAACTGGGGACGCTGCAGCTTGGGCAAACCCTTTGGTGCATAGGGATGATGGAGTGTTGTACGACTGGGATGAATTACAGCTGGAATTCGGCAAGATCTTCAACCGGAAGGCAGCTGCCACGTGTAGGGACAGGGAATTGCTTGCCTTACGTCAAGGTAGCAAGGAACAGGTGACTTATGTCACACAGTTTAATAGGTTGGTCGCTGAAGCTGAGTGGCCAAGAGAAAAGCAAATGTCTCTCTTTTACCTAGGGTTACGTGATGAATTAAAAGATCTCACAGCCCCAG